>NW_012153674.1:20769-36188 GCF_000956105.1 Propithecus coquereli | reverse complement strand
ATGCCATAGGATTTTTTTTAAAAAAAGCAACTGGCTTGGCAAAATATTTGGAAAATGTATGACAAAGGCTAAATACCCTTAATATATAAGATCCCATGACAAAATTGTAAGAAAAGCACAAGTATTCCAATAGAAAAGTGTGAGAAAGAGGTGAACAAACAAATCATCAAAGCCGGAGTCAGCAAACATTTTCTGTAAAGGGCCAGATAGTAAATATTTTTAGGCTTTGTGGGATATATGGTCTCTGTCACAACTATTCAACTATTTAACTCTTCAGCCATAGAATGAAGGCAGCTATAGACAATATGTAATCAAATGGATGTGCATATGTTCAAAAACAGGTGTTACAAAAGCAAGCACCAGATTTGACTAACGTACCATAATTTGGTGACCCCTGTATTAAATAAATATAGATGTCTAACAAATGAAAAATGTTTTTATTCGCCTTATTAGAAAGCAAATAAATTAAAATTGTTACGAGATAGAGGTTTTACTTTACTTATCAAATTAGAAAAAAATATATTTTAAAAATAAGAATGCTCAATTTTCATGGGCACACATATACTGTTGGAGGGAATGAAGATTGGTAGACTCTAGAAAGTAATTTGGTTATATGTATAAAGACTCTAAAGATATAAACTTTTAAGAGTCCTGATATACATTCTATTTTGAGAAAACTATCAGAAATATGAGTAAAGATGATTACTATTAAATAAGGGAAATTTTTCAAAAATAAACCTACATACCCCAGAAGAACAGATTGGTTAGGCAAATCTTGGTAGTCTATATTTTGCAAATTTTAATAATTAATTTTTATGAAAATTTAATTTTAAAAATAAAATGTTAAATGACAATGGCAGGGTGCAAAATTTTATATGTATATATAATTTTATATTACATATTATATAAAGTAAAAGAATACTTTGAATTAAAAACTGGACAAAATGATGCCAAGCTGTCAATGATGGATTCATCTGGGTGGTAGAAGAATGATAAGTACAAGTGATTTTTAATTTCCTCATACCTTTTATGCTTTTCAAATTGTTTACAATAAATGTGATACTTTTATCATTAAGGGGGAGGAAGAGAAAGAAAGATAGAAGTAAAAAGGAGAGACAAGTTGCCAACATAGCCTTTCACTCCTACTGCTTCTTTTGCTTATCCTAAAGATTTTCTGAAGCATTTTGGGATTGGCTTTCAACTTTTTTTTTTTTTTGGAACAGAATCTCTCTTTGTTCCCTAGGCTAGAGTGAGTGCCATGGCGTCAGCCTAGCTCACAGCAACCTCAAACTCCTGGGCTTAAGCGATCCTTCTGCCTCAGCCTCCCAAGTAGCTGGGACTACAGACAAGTGCCACCATGCCTGGCTAATTTTTATATATATATATATATATTTTTTTTTTAGTTGTCCAGCTAATTTCTTTCTTACTTTTTTAGTAGAGACGGGATCTCGCTCTTGCTCAGGCCGCTCTCGAACTCCTGAGCTCAAAGGATCCGCCCACCTTGGCCTCCCAGAGTGCTAGGATTACAGGCATGAGCCACCGTGCCGGGCCTCAACTTTTTTTTTTTTTTTTGCACGGTAGGTGAAGTCACTTACAAAGCCACTTTATCATATCATATTAATGTCATATCATTAGACAGAAATGCCCTGAGTCATGTAAAAGAGGAAGGCAGCATAGAATAAAACTGAACTACAAGAAGCAAAAGGCAGAGTTCTATTATAGTTCCAATTGTGGTACTTAGTTGTGTGATCTCGAGTGAGTCACTAACTGACTTTTTCTCCGTATGTAAAATAAAGATTAATCCCTTCTAGCTCAAACATTCTGAGTTCCTGTGTAGATGGAAGATGGGGATGGAGGAAAGGGGAGAGAGTGCTAAGTGGGCTAAAAATCTGGGATTATCATTCTTTGATGACCTGATGAATGTTCCAGAAGGTCCTCTACTATGTAGCTATAATTCTGTAAACTTATATTTTTTATTTCAATATATTTAGAGGGTACAAGTACAGTTTTGTTACATGGATATATTTTATAGTCAGGGCTTTTATAGTGGTGAAGTCAGGCCATCACCCGAATAGTGTACATAGTACCCAAGAGGTAATTTTTCATCCCTCACCCCCTCCCACCTTTGGATTCTCCAATGTCTATTATTCCACTCGGTATGTACCCATAGTTTAGTTCCCAATTATAAATGAGACTATGCAGTATTTGATTTTCTGTTCCTAAGTTACTTCACTTAGGATAATCGCCTTTGAATCCATCCAAGTTCCTGCAAAACATTATTTCATTCTTTTTTATGGCTGAATAGTAATCCATGGTATATATATACCACATTTTCTTTATCCACTCATAAGTCGATGGGCACTTAGGTTGATTCCATATCTTTTCAATTGTGAATTTTGCTGCAATAAAAATAAAAGTGCAGGTATTTTTGTGATAGGATGTCTTCCTTTTGGTATATACCCAGTAGTGGGATTGGTGGATTGAATGCTAGGTCTACTTTTAGTTCTTTCAGGAATCTCCGTACTGTTTTTCATAGAAGTTGTACTAATTTCCATTCCCAGCAACAGTGTATAAGCATTCCCTTTTCACTGCATCAGTGCCAACTTCTATTTTTTAACTTTTTAATGATGACCATTCTGATAGGGGTAAGGAGGTATCTCATTGTGCTTTGAATTTACATTTCCCTGATGATTAGTGATGTTGAGCATTTTTTCATATGCTTGTTGGCCATTTGTATCTCTTCTTTTGAAAAAAATATCTGTTCATGTCTTTTGCCTACTTTTTAAATGAGGTTATTTGGTTTTTTTCTTGCTAAGTTGTTTGAGTTCCTTGTAGATTCTGGATATTAATGCTTTGTCAGATGCATAGTCTATGAATATTTTCTCACAATCCGTAGGTTGTCTATTTACTGTGCTGATTATTTCTTTTGCTGTGCAGAAGCTTTTTAGTTTAATTAAGTTACATTTGTTTGTTTTCAGTTTTGTTACATTTGCTTTTGAAGTCCTAGTCATAAATTATTGGCGATATTTTTAATTATTATTTTAATGTCTTTTATTTTCCCCTTAAAAGGGCCAGATGGTCATGTGACTAGATATGATTTGGATTGGCTGGTGAAAAACAGCTATGAAGGGCAGAAACAAAAGGTCATCCAGCCTAGAATATTATGGAATGCTGAAATCTACCAGCAAGCTCAAGTTCCATCTGTAGATTTTCAGAGCTTCTTAGAAACCAACAAGGGACTGAAGAAGTTTCTGCAAAACTTTCTACTTTATGGAATTGCATTTGTAGAAAATGTCCCTCCCACTCAAGACCATACAGAGAAGTTGGCAAAAAGGATCAGCTTGATCAGGTAACTCATTAGTTTCCTGAAATCCACAGTACTATAATTTCTGGAGCATGAGCACCAATAAAAAAAATGTAACAGGTATGGTCACCCTTATTTTCAGTCCAGAATATTTGTGGCCTGAATAAGGAAGGGGACTCTCACATGCAGTGCTTTATTTAAGGCCTAGACTTCTAATCTCTAAAGACACTTATGTGATAAATATAATGACGCCTTCAAAATCATTGGTATATTTTTCTAGCCCAGTGATCCTTGAAGTGAAAGATTATTGTACACTAGAAAGAGCATTGACTGTAAGTAAAGAGAACCTGGTAGTAGTCTGAGTTCTACCATCAAGCAGTTATGTGATAATAGGCAAGTCCATTCCACATACACACACACACACACACACACACACACACACACACACACACACACACACCCCTACCGCTGACCCCCACTGTCCTCTATTTTCCTACCTATTCAAAAGAGGATTGAATAAGATGGTGTCTAAAGATCACTCAGTTTTGACTTTCTGTGATTCCTAAGGCTCGATTCAGAGGCTGGTTTTTAATAATATTGCCTTAGCATTTATATGGCTATATAGCATTTAAGCAGCACATTCACACCCACTATTTTCCTTTGGTCATTATAATAATCCTGATCAGTGCATGTTTTGTCCCCTGTTCTACTGATGAGGCACCTGACACTCAGATATACTAAGTGGTTTGCCCAGAATTGCTTTGCTAGTAAGCAATAGAATTGGAATTCAAAATAGTTCTGAGTTTCCTGATCCTAAACACAGTGTTCTTTTTATTACCATTCTGCATTTCTAAGTGGTATATAGATTGATCTTCTATAGTGTTAAATGTGATATAAACCTACTTTACTATAATTAGTATTTTTCCTTTCACTTAATAAGGTCCAGAGATATAGCTTATTGTGCAGCAAGTATCATGCTGGGTCATTTGCCCTGTAGTAGAAGAGCATAATCAATAGCATCTGTGAGCCAGTGAGTTTGAAACACACTTTGAAAACTTTCAAGTGAAATTGAGAGGGCCTTAGAGATTATAGTTTGAAAGGAAGACTATTTCCTGTTTGGACTTGGAGGATTCAGAGAATAAGATGAATTCTGAAAGCTAAAAAAATTAAAACGGGCCTTAAGTCAGATTTGAACCCACAAGGAAAATGATCACAAAATCAAAATCTATGATGTATACCTCAAAGAGAGATGCAACAACAATGGTACAGCAAGTCTCACTAAATACTTGCTAACATAAACTATCTTTTTCTCTTTTCTTTATTCCTCCATGTCCAAAAGATAAATGAGGATCTACATTAATCACTTCTATGTCATATGAAGAATATGAAACTCTTCAGTCACTCTTGCAAATTGGATTATCCAAGATATTAGGAAATTAACACTATTATTGAAAAAAGTAAGAATATTAATAAAGACAACAGTTATAAAAATTTTTTTTAGTTTTTTTTTATTTCAGCATATTATGGGGATACAAATGTTTAGGTTATATATAATGCCCTTACTCCTCCTTCCCCCCCGAGTCAGAGCTTCAAGCGTGTCCATCCCCCAGACGGTGCTCATCGTACTCATTATATATGCATATACCCATCCCCTCCTCCCCCCTCCCATCTGCCTGACGCCCAATGAATGTTATTCCTATATGTACACTTAGGTGTTGATCAGTTCACTTCTAGAAGTAGTCATATCATCTTTTTCTATGAAAGGAAGGTGAGCATCGAAAAGCACCTTGAATGTGAAGGCTATTGAAAAGCAGGCACATTAACAGAGAGGGATGATTGTCTAAACTTTCAGAATACATTATATTTCCACAGTTTTCCTCTCGATTTCCTAGAATGTTAATCAGTGACAGAATTGTCAAGACTGGTGTGTTCAACTGTCATTTTCACCTTGCGGATGAAAATCTGTAACCAAAAAATCTATTGTTGTTTGTGAGTAATTAAAGAAAGTATTGGAAAGAGTTTCAAAAGACAAGAATGAAGATTTCAAATAGCTAATAAGTCTTCCTTTATTTCGTTTTGCAGAGAAACCATCTATGGGAGGATGTGGTATTTCACTTCAGACTTCTCCAGAGGTGACACAGCATACACCAAGCTAGCTCTGGATCGGCACACTGACACTACTTATTTTCAAGAGCCCTGTGGGTAGGTGGATTAGACTTTTACAGAGTAGGGTCTCGAGTAGTTTCTTAATCACTTTTCATTGTATTTGAACCAAGATCATATCTGCTGCTGCAAATTTGTATACTGTTCCCTTCTCTTCCCCTAGAAACATGATCATTTTGAAATACCCTAGTTCAGTCTTCTTTAGACTTGTGGGAATAATAAATTTTTAATGAGATGACCAATATTTCTCTGAGACCTGCTTCATATGTAAAATGCGGTGATAAACCTAACTCAAAGGTCATCTAGCAGAGTAAAGGGTGCATAACAAATTTTATCTTCATTACTGCTCCCCTCCCTCTTACTTGGAGTGTATGGGTTTTTTGTTGTTGTTGTTGTTGTTAAGAATGAACCATAACACCTTTCAATAAACTTTGCTAACAATGAAAAAAAATTAAGTGATTGAAAACCCTCCTTACTACATAAATGGAGTCTCAATTTTGTTAAATTTATGTTTTTTTCTCAAAGTAATTATAAATTACCCCCAAAAATATATTGGCTAATCATTAATTTTGGAATGTGTACAGTTTTCTTGCATGTAGTTATTAACATGTTGCAAAGGGGTTAGTCACGCAAACACAAATACTTTTGGTATGATACTAAGAGGAATTTGAATCTGATTTTTAAGAAGTTGGAGAGAAGGAATGACTAAAAAACAATCTTTTTCACATGGAATCAGAAGCTCTTGAGCCAAAGATGATCTATACCATACTTAACTTTCCTACTATTAATATTTGCTACTTATTAGAGGCACCTCCGTGGTTATTTCATTGTTGTTGATCTTGCTTCTGCATATGCATGATAATCCTGAGACACAAAGATATTAGTAAAGTAAGTGCACATACGGATTTATGAAGACTACGTGAAAAGATGATAATATGCAGTTGATTATGGTTACATTGATTTCCTTTAAGAGTTTAGAATTTAAGAATGTTTGGTTCAATGGAGGAAGAACAAAGCAGCTTTTAGAGATCCTGCTCCATGTTATCAATATATGAAGAGATCAATAGCCCTGCATCCTCACTCTAGGGGATGCAAAAGGAAGAAAGAGGAAATGGGATGAGAAGCAGCTGGACAGGAATTGACGTTCAAATACTGATTAGCTCTTCCCTTCATGACCAACACCAGATAAACAATTGTCTGTGCCTTTAATTTAATCCTTTTTAATCAATAGCAAGGACCAAGTAGATTAGCGATATAGTAATAGTGGATAAGAATTCCAGCTATGGCATCAACCAGACCTGGATTTGCATCCCAGCCTGAACATGTACTAAATTTGTGATTGAAGTATCTCAAGAATGGAAAAACAAGCACCACACGTACTCTCTAATAAGCTGGAACTAACCAATGGGCACACATGGGCACAGAGGGAAGTAAAAGTCATTGGAAATCAAGAAGATGGGAGGAGGGAGGAAGGGAGGAGCAAAAACCTACCTAACAGGTAAAATAAACACTATTTTGGTGATGGGCACGCTAATAGCCCTGACTCAAACATTACAAAAGTTATCCATGTAACAAAAACATTTGTACCCCCTTAATATTTTGAAATTAAAAAAAGTTTTATCTTTTCATTATAAAAAAATAAAAAATATAAAAAAATAAATAAATTTGTGATCTTAGACAAGTAACTTAACTTCTCTGTGCCTCAGGTTCTTCATCTGTAAAATGGGACTAGTAATAAAACCTATCCATTGGTGTTGCTAAGGATTAAATTGCATGATATGTTTAAAGCACTTGGCATACTGCCTGACACATATTAAGTGTTCAATAAATATTAACTATTATTGTTATCATTTTATTCATTGTCATGATCATCCTTATCATCTTCATTGCTATACGCTTTGCCCTGTCTAAAGCTATCTTTTTTCTGGATCTCATCCTTTCCAGCCTCCTTGTGGATTTCTGTCTCCTCTATCTTCAGCCTTTCCATACCTAGTGACTCCTTCCTAACAACTTCTCATATCTTAATTCTCTACTTTTGTACCTCCCTCGACTCTGTCTCTCTCCAGCTACAGCCATGTCTTTCTCCTCCCCTTCATGGCTAATGTTATTAAAAGAATTATCTACATTCAATATCTTTCCATTCTCACTTCCCATTCACTCCCCAAACCCATAGGCAGCTAGTTTTCCCAATCCCGCCCACCCCAATTAAAATTATTCTCTCCAATGTCACCAGCAACTAACTTATTGCCATATCCGGTGTGTACCTTCATCTTACTTGACCCCTGGGGCATATAATTAACCACTACCTTTTCTTAAATATCCCTTCTTTCTTAATTTTCTTCCTATATCTTTGACCATTTTTCTCCGCCTCCTTCTCTGGATAATTTTCCCTTGTCCACATCCGAAATATTACTCTTCCTCAAGGTTTTCTCCTGTCCCTCTTTTCTTACTTGAAATGATCTCTCCAAATGACTTCTTCCATGCTCTTGGCTTTAGCTATCACCTATAAATCATGAAATCTACCTCTCTTCTGAGTTAAACAACTTTAACTGGCTACTAAATAATCCTGACCTAGAAGTTTCACAGAAATTTCAACATGGCCAGAACTGCCCTTTCTTGCTTTAATTGTATTTGTTAGATTATCTTTGATTTTATTCCTTTCATCTTTTCCATCTTTCTTTATGTTTATTTGAATTTGTTGTTTACTTTTCCTTATTTTTGCTTATTTGATTAAATTACTATTGATTTTATTTCCCCTCATTAATTTGAATATTCTGTAGTTTTCCAGTCCATTAGTCACATTCCCTTTCCCTGTTAACCTATTAAGATACATATGATTCACCTATTTCAACATGCCCCTAACCCGAACTTCTTCCTCATCCCCTGATACTCCTTCATTATCATCCAATTGAACATCTGCTTGCATTCTCTGTCTTAGTAAACAGCATTATCATCTTTCAGGTTGCCCGAGTGAGAAACCTGTAGTCATTCTAAATTCTTGCCTGTCCTTCATCCTTTATATTTAATAAGTTATAAAATCCTGCCAGTTCTACCTCCTTAGTATCTCTCAGGTGTGTTTTCTTTTCTGTGATGCTCTTCTCTAAGCTCAAGCTCTCGACTTTTTTTTTTTTTTTTTTTTTTTTTTTTTTACTATTTCAGTTATCCAAGTTGTTTTCCAAGTTTTTTTTTTTCATTTTTTTAATTTCAGCATATTATGGGGGTACAAATGTTTAGGTTACATATATTGCCTTTGCCCCAACCAGTCAGAGTTTCAAGCGTGTCCATCCCCCAGACGGTGCACACCTCACCCATTAGGTGTAAACATACCCATCCCCTCCTCCCCCCTCCCACCTGCCTGACACCCGATGTATGTTATTATTATATGTGCACATAAGTGTTGATCAGTTAATACCAATTTGATGGTGAGTACATGTGGTGCTTGTTTTTCCATTCTCAGGATACTTCACTTAGTACAATGGGCTCCAGCTCTATCCAGGATAATACAAGAAGTGCTAGTTCACCATTGGTTTGTGTGGCTGAGTAGAACTCCATGGTTTTTTTTTTTTTCATCTCGCTTCCCACCAGTCCATCTTCCACACTAGTACCATAATAAACTCCTTAAAATGTTAATATGACCATAGAGTTTCACAGTTTAAAATCATTCTGTGATTCTCGGTGCTATACCGATAGGAACTTCTTATTCTCTTCCTTAAATATACCTTGTTGTTTCACATCGATATCTTTGGTTATGCTTTTTCTCTACCTGGAATGCCTTCTCCTCACCTCAATCTCATTCCAGTCTAATTCTTGCTCATTCTTTAATACTAGCAAAGCCATCTCCATTCTCCAAAACATTTCTTTATACAACACCCTGCTAGAATAGCATTCCTTTCTTTGCAGCCCCACTATATCTTGTATACAACTTTATTATAGTACCTATCATATTTTATTAGTACTTATTTGCTTCATCTCTTCTTACTAGACTATAAGATTCTGTAAAACAGAGACTGTGTCTTATTCATGGCTGTATTCCTAGGGCCCAGCCTTTATAGGCTTCAATATGTGTTCGATATGGTTAGAAGAAGCCTTTAGTGGCATTAATATTTCAAAACAAAAACAGTACAACTGGATATGAGGGAAAAGCAATAAGGAAATAAGATTTATTTCATCATGCAAAGAAAATGACACAAGTAGATTCAGTAATCATTTTATATCTAATTTTCTAGAATTTCTCCACTTAACAGAATTTTCTTTTCCCTCCTTAGCGTTCAGGTGTTTCACTGTCTTAAGCATGAAGGAACAGGTGGCAGGACACTGCTAGTAGATGGATTCTATGCAGCAGAACAGGTACTTCAAAAGGCACCTGAGGAATTTGAACTCCTTAGCAAAGTGCCTTTGAAGCATGAATATATTGAAAATGTTGGAGAATGTCACAACCACATGATTGGGGTTGGGCCAGTCTTAAATGTCTACCCATGGAATAAAGAGCTGTATTTGATCAGGTGAGTACCAAAGAACTATCCTCCATTGTAATGTATTTACCAAATATTAGCCTTCTAATGTAATGAAAATCTCTAAGATCCTTATATCTGGCCACATTTTAATCTTGCTACTGTATAGCTTTCTATTATAGAATGATTTATATTCTTATTATAATCCGCATGGAATAATAGGCCAACAGCCAAAGAATACCATTTTTTTAGGGTGGGCAGATATTAGAGGTAGTATTTTTTAAATGAAAACACTATTAAAATGAAAAACAGTTATTAAATTATCCTCAGTGAACAAACAGCTAGGGTACCCAAAGGCATGATAACAACAACATTTATATCTCTAGCTCAGATTTATGCAAAGCTCCTGACCAGTGCATTCAATTGCCTATGGGATACTATGACTTAGATATCTGGTAGAATCATAAAACATACTGTATTCAAAACTGAACTCATTGTCTCCACTCATTTTAAGCCTATTCCACTTGTTTCCCTAATTTCACTGAATGGCACCATCTTCCATCAAGTTTCCCAAGCCATAAACCAAAAGTCATTTTTTGGTTTTCCCTCTCCCTCACACTACACAACCAATCTTATCAACTGTACCTCCTAAATTTTTCTCAAACCATCCTCTGATTTCTTTCTGCAGCGCCACTTCTTTCAGTGAGACCACTCTCTTCTGTACCATTGCTAAACCTTTAATTGGTGTCCTTGTTTCCAGCATGAGCCCCCTTCTATTCATTTTCCATGTACAGCTAGAGCATCTTTCTAAAATACAAGTTTTATCTTGTTGCTCTCCTGTTAAGATCCTTCTAAGTCTCCTCAGTGCCTTTCATGACTTACGAGGTTCTGCATAATCTGATTCATTCTTACTCTTCTAGCATGATTCCATACAATCTATGTTTCCCCCACACATTCTGCCCAGATGTACCAAATTACTTTAGGTTTCTGGAGCCAATTATTTTCCATCTTTCAGTCAAGCTTTTCCTTATGCTGTTTTTCATATGGATTACCCTTCCTGTTCCAGTTATTCCAAGCTAACTTCTACTGTGCATCAATTCAATTTACTTAGCAAATATTTCTTGAGCATCTACAGACACTGTTCTTGACACTGGCAATGCAACTGTGAGAAAATCAGACAAAATTCCCAGCCCTCATGGAATTCTCATTCTAGTAGGAGGAGATAGTTAATTGAAATATAAGCAAATATATAATTTATCAAATGGTGATGATTACTAGGGAAAAGCAATAAAGCAGGGAAGGAGGAAGTACAAAGGCAGGGTGGAGGTAGCTGCAAAATTTAACTTGACATATTACAAATAGTGCAGACTTTATAATCAGAAGGAGTTATATATAAAATCCTGACTGCCATTTATTGTTTTTTGATTTTGGATAAGTCACTTAGCCTGCTGATCATGATTTTCCGGTTATAATATCTACTGTACTCAGTTGCTGTGAAGATAAAAATAAACTGTTGCCCCTGCCTTTGCCCCTGGCTTGTAGGAACTATGTAAATACTAAGTTACTTCCTTTGGATAAGTTCTTCTGGGAAACTCTCCCTCAGTCATATCTCATATACCCATTGCCAAAAATGATGAGTAGATACTCAATATTTTTCCAAAATTTTATTATGAACAGTTTTAAACATATATAAAAATTTAAAGCATTTAACAGGAAACACCCATAGACCTACCGTTTAGATTCTACCATTAAGATATTACTATTAGTATATTTGCTTTATTACCTATCTCTCTTCGCCTGTCCATTCATCAGTTAATCTTATTTTTGATATATTTTAAAATCCATTGCAGATATCAGTACGTCTCCCTAAAATACTTCAACATTTATATCATTGAGTTCAGTATTTTTTACATCCTTTTTTGTTTTAAGTTAAAATTAAGTGTGATGTTTTGATACATGTATATACTATATATACAATTATTTTTTAAAATATTAAATATACAGTTACTGAGTTTTGACACATGCATACAGCTGTGTAACCCAAACCCCTATCAAAATATAAGATATTATTATCACCACAGGAAATACCCTCATAGTCCTATACACACATCCCAGAGGAAGCCACAGTTTGATTTTTTTACTACCATAGATTATTTTTGCTTGTTCTGGAATAAATCCATTCTTTCATGAATAGATACCTGGGCTGTTTCCAGTTTGGGGTTTTATGAATAAAGCTGCTATGAATATTCATGTAGAAGTGTTTTTGTGGATCCTAAGGTAAATTCTAGGAGTAGAATTGCTAGGTCATAGAGTAGGTGAGTGTTTAGTTTCATAAGTATTATGATAAGTATTATAATAACTGCAACAAGTTTCACCAAAATAGATGTACCATTTTACACTGTCATCAACAATGTATGAATTGTAACTGCTCCAACATCCTTGTCAATACTTGGTGTTGTCAGTCTTATTAATTTTGGCCATCATGGTGAGTTTCTCCTTTAATTTGATCTTTTTGGTAACTAATGATGTTGAGGACCATTTCATGTACTTATTGGCCATTCATATATCTTTTGTTGAGCCAATGACTTTATTTTTTAATTGATAAATTAAAATGATATATATTTATCACATATAACATATTGTTTTGAAATTGTATAATGGTTAAATTGAGCTAATTAACATATATATTACCTCACATACTTATCATTTTTTGTGGTGAGAACACATAAAATATATTCTCTTAGCAATTTTCGTGTTTAAGTTTTTTTTTAATTGACACATAATAATTACATATTTATGGTATATGGTGTGATGTTTTGCTACATATATACATTGTATAATATCAAATTGGGGTAATTAGCATATCTATCACCTCAAACACTTGTCATTTCTTTGTAATGAGAATATTCACAATCTTCTCTTCTAGGTATTTTGAAGTAAACAGTATATTATTGTTGAGTCTAGGCACCCTACTGTGCTATGGAAGACCAGAACTTATTTATCCTATCTAACTATAACTTTGTACTTTATGATCAACGTCTCCCTATCTCCCCCTGCTCCCTACTCTCTTCAGCCTCTAGTAACTACCATTCTACTATCTGCTTCTATGAGATCAACTTTTTTAGATTCCACATGTGAGTAAGATTATGTGATATTTGTCCTTCTATGCTTGACCTACTTCACTTAACATAATATCCTCTAGCTCTATCCATGCCATTGCAAATGACAGGATTTCATTCTTTTTTTGGCTTAATAGTATTACACTATGTATATATACCACATTTTTTATCCACTCATCTGTTGATGAGCACAAGTTGATTTTATATCTTGGATATTGTGAATACTGCTGCATTAACATGAGTTTATTAATCAGTGTTGTCCAGAGAGACAGAACCAATAGAGAATTCACTCAGATGATCACGGAAGTGGAGAAGTCCCACAATAGGCCATCTGCAAGCTGGAGAAGCAGAGAAGCTGTTAGCATGGCTCAGTCCAACTCTGGAAGCCTCAGAACCAGGGAAGCTTACAGTGCAAACCTGAGTCAGAGGCCAAAGGCCTGAGAGCCCACAACAGGCTGCTGGTACAAGTCCCAGAGTCCAAAAGCAGAAGAACCTAGAGTCTAATGTCCAAGGGCAAGAGAAGAAAAGACATCCTGCTGTGAAAGGGGGAGAGAGAGAATCCCCCGTCTTCTGCCTGTTTGTCCCAATTAGGCTCCCAGCCAACTGGACAATGCCCGCCCACAGTGAATGCAGGTCTTCCTCTTTCAGTCTGCTGTCTCACATACCAGTCTCCCCTGGAAATTCCCTGACAGATACCCCCAGAAACAATTATTCACCAATCATAGAAATATCTCTCAATCCAGTCAAGTTGACACCTAAAGTGAACCATCACAATGGGAGTGCAGATATCTCTTTGACATACTGGTAGCATTTCCTTTGGATATATACCCAGTAGTGGGGTTTATCGATCATATGGTAGTTCTATTTTTTTTAAGAATCTCCATACTGTTGTCCATACTGCCTGTACTAATTTTCATTCCTACCAACAGTGTATAAGAATTCCCCTTTCTACACATCCTTGCCAATATTTGTTATATTTTATCTTTTTCATAATAATCATTCTAACTGAGGTGAGGTGATATGTCATTGTGATTTTCACTACTTGCATTTCCCTGATGATTAGTGATGTTCAGCATTTTTTCATATACCTGTTGACCATTTTTATGTCTTCTTTTGTGAAACATCTATTCAGATCTTTTGCTCATTTTTTAATTGGATTTTATTTTTGGCTATTAAGTTGGAGTTCCTTATGTATTCTAGATATTAACCCCTTGTAGATGCATAGTTTCCAAATATTTTCTCCCATTCTATGGGTTGTCTATCCACTCTATTGATTGTTTCTTAGAAATTTTCAAGTATACAATCCATTGTTATTAAGTATAGTCACCCTGTTGAACAATACATCACTACAATTTATTTATCCTATCTAAATGAAAGTCTGTATCCTTTGAGCAACATCTCCCCAACCCCTGCTCCCCCACCCCTACCAGCCTCTAGTAGTCACCATTCTACTCTCTACTGTGAGTTCAGCTTTTTAAGATTCCACATATAAGTGAGATCATGTAGTATTTATCTTTCTGTGCCTGGCTTACTTCACTTAACATTTTCCAGGTTCATCCATGTTGTCACAAATGATATAATTTACTTCTTTTTTAAGGCCGAATAGTATTCTATTGTGTATATATACCACATTTTCTTTATACATTCACCCATGGATAGACACTTAGGTTGATTCCATATCTTGGCCATTGTGAATAGCACTGCAGTGAACATGTAAAATATCCCTTCAACATACTGATTGAGCATTTTTTCATATATCTGTTGGCCATCTGTATGTCTTTTTTTGAGAAATATCTATTCAGATCCTTTGCCAATTTTTAAATCAGTTTGTTTTCTTACTATTGAATTGTTTAAGTTCCTCATATATTTTAGATATTAACCCCTTTTCATATGTATAAACCATATATATTATTTTCTCCCACTCTGTAGGTTGTTTCTTCACTCTGTTCATTGTTTCTTTTGCTGCAAAGAAGCTTTTTAGTTTGATGAAATCCTATTTGTCTATTTTTCCTTTTGTTGCCTGTGCTTTTGAGTTGATATCCAAAAAATCATAGCTCAGACCAATGTCATGGAGCTCTTTCCCTATATTTTCTTCGAGTAGTTTTACAGTTTCAGGTCTTGCAGTTAATTCTTTAATCCATTTAGAGTTGGTTTTTGTATATAGTGTGAGAGAAGGGTCTTATTTTATTCTTCTGCATATGAATATACAGTTTTCTCAACAACATTTATTGAAGAGACTGTCCTTTCCCCAGAGTATACTCATGGCACCTTTGTCAAAAATTCATTAATTCTGGTTCCATACAAAGCGTAGAATTATTTTTTCCAGATCTGTGAAGAATGATAATGGGATTTTGATAGGGATTGCATTAATTCTGTAGATCA
>NW_012153674.1:13098-17467 GCF_000956105.1 Propithecus coquereli | reverse complement strand
TATTTCTGGGCTCCCTCTTCTGTTATATTACTCTACTAGAGTGGATTCCCTGATTGGTTCTGTGAAGATGGGCCTGGAGCTTGGGTCCACAGTGGTGGGCCTTGAGCCTGTATCTGCAGGGGCAAGCCTGGTGACTGGGTCCATGGGTGCTGGCCTGATGACTAAGGCTATAGGGGTCTGCCCACTGCTGGGAGAAGTACAGAGTCCAGGGTTTCTGGTGTCAGCCTAGTGGTAAGAGCAGTCTGGAGCCTGAAGCCACTGGGTCTAGCCCAGTGCTGAGAGCAGTTCAGAATCTGGGGCCACTGAATTTGGCCTGATAGTGGGGCAACCTGGAGACCAATGTACAATGCAGGCCTAGAGCCTTGGGCTGTGGGATCCACCCTGACACCAGGGCAGGCCTGGAAGCTTAGTCTGTGGATAACAGCCTGGAATCTGGGGCAGTGGGGAATGCCTGGTGCTGGGTTTTACTGAGAAAGGCCCAGTGTTGGGGCTCAATGCAAATTTAATACTCACTTCCCTCTCGTTCCCCCAACTGGAAGGTATCTGTCTCTGTGCTATGCTGCCTGAGGCTGACAGAAGGGTGATATGGGTAATGTAAAACTGTCCTTTTTGCCCTCTTTTATGTGTCTTTTCTCATTTCTGTACTACATTCCAGTGCTGTAATCTCTAACCTGGTTTTCTTAACTCTTGTGAAGGCATTGTCATGTGTAGATAGTTGTTGAATTGATGTTTCTTCAGAGGGATGAGCACTGAGAGTCCTATTCTGCCATCTTACTGACATCATACATCTCCTTTTGAGAAATATCTGGTTATATCTGGTTAAATCTTTTTGCCCATTTTTTCATTGGGTTGTCTTTTTATTATTGAGTTGTGTGAGTTCTTTATATATGCTAGTTACTAGTTCTTACCTGATATATGTTTTAGTAATATTATCTTCTTTGGCCGAACTATTTGTAATGGTGTCTTTTGATGAGCAGAAAATTTTAATTTTAATGAAATATAATTGATTGTTTTTTTCTTTTAATGATCATTGTTTGTGTGACCTGTATAAGAAACCTTGACTACTTCTCATGACATGATGATACTCTCCTGTTTTCTTTTAAAGGTGTTACGGTTTTAGCTTTTACATTTAGATCTATGATCTATCTCAAATTAATGTTTTCTATGTTGTGAGGTAGAGGTATAAATTGATTTTTTAACATGTGGATATCTAGGTGTTTGTTATAGCACCATTTGTTGAAAAAACCTTTCTTTCTCCTTTGGATTGCCCTTGAAACTCTGTCAAAAATCAAATGTAGGTTTATTTCTGGACTTTCTGTTTGGTTCCATTAACCTGTTTGTCGATCCCTATGACATTTTCACACTGTCTTAGCTCTAGTAGGTTTACATCCATTCTTAAGTCAGGTAGTATAAGTTTGTCAACTTTGTTCTTCTTTTTTCAAGATTGCTGTGGATACTCTAGATCAGGTGTCTGCAAACTTTTTCTTAAAAAGGCTGGATAATAAATATTTTAGGCTTTTTGTACCATATGGTCTCTATCACAGCTATTCAACTCTGCTGTGGTAGCACATTACATAAAGAAATGAGTGTGTCTGTGTTCTGGTAAAACTTTATTTACAAAACAGGCAGTGGGCTGTATTTGGCCCACAGACCATACTTTACCAATACCTGTTCTAGATTCTTTGCATGTTCATATAAATTTTAAAATCAGTCTGTGATTTTTATGAAAAGCCTGTTAAGATTATGATTGAGATTATTTTGGATCTATAGATTATTTTGGTGATAATTGAAAAACTAACCATTTTGAGACTTCCAACCAATGAGCCTGATCTATCCTTCCATTTATTCAGGTCTTCCTTAATTTCTCTCAGCACTATTTTGTAGTATTGAAGATAGAGATTTTACATCTCTCTTATTAATTTTATTCCTAAGTATTTTTATGTTTTGATGGGGATGTAAATTAAAATTTTAATATTATTTTCTAATTGTTTACTGCTATTATAAAAACTCAGTTGATTTTTTTAAATTAGCATTTTATCCTGCAAATTTACTATGGTCATTTATTAGTTTTAGGATTTTTGGTTTATATTCCTTTGGATTTTCTGTATAGACAATAATGTTGTCTGCAAATAGAGACAGTTTTAAATCTTTCTTACAAATCTATGTGCTTATTTATTTGCTTTCTTGCTTCACTGTACTGGCTAGCACTTCCAGTACTATGTTAAATAATAGTGTATATCTAGACATCCCTGCCTTGTCCTCAATCTTAAGATTGGAGTATTCAATATTTCACCATGTACAATGTTAGCTGTAGGATTTTCGGTAATATCTTTTATCAGCTTGAGTAACTTCCCTTCCAAGTTTTCTTAGAGTCTTTTTTCCCCCTTAATTATTGAAATAATCATGTGATTTTTCTTCTTTATTCTGTTAATCCAGTAAATTACATTGATTTTCAAATGTTAAACCAATCTTGCAGCCCTGGGATAAATCCTAATAAACCCGATCAGGAGACAATACCACACAGTAGTTTAAACAGAAAATGTTTAATATAAAGTATTTTGAACTGTGGTAAAATAGTAACTATAAAATATAAAAAAACCAATATGGTACTCTATTGGGCTGAGGCAGAATATCTAAGGAAGGATAAACCTGCAGGGGTTCAGATCTTGAAAAAGGAGTGATTCATCTACCTGATAGCAGAGAAGCTCTCTGGTTTCGCCAGGCTGGACTTGATCTGGAATTGCTAAGCAAACAACAGGCCACTCTCTGGAGTGTAGGCAGGCGAGCAGGCAATCAGTAACTGGTGGTATAAGTGTGTAGTGGAAGACTGGGTACTTGCGAGAGCAGGAGGACTTTAGATCATGGGTTGCGTGGGGTGGGGGTGAGAAGTGGGAGTTTGCAGAAAGAATGACTGCTCAAAGTGCGACCCTATGGGAGACAGGAGGCTGTGTCGTGGGTCACACAGGGACTTGCCCAGGGAGTCTAGGCAAGTGGCTACAGGTAGGCAGCTGAAGGCAGGCTATGATGGGGTTCTGGTTTACTGTGTCAAGGGAGCTGTGGAAAGGTTATCACCAGGCTGAGACTGCAGGGTCCCATAAGGACCAAGTCCTGGCCTAGAGGCTGGGGCTGGCTCTACCAGATGTCTTCACACTGACACCTCAGAGCCTCTACCAGGATCAGAAACAACAGGAAAATCTCCTCCTCTTTCAATGTCCCTCCAGTGCCCTTTTCTGAGAAAGCTTAACATTGTGCTTAATATAAAGGAAACATGCTTCACGGGATTCTTATATCTAGAGCATATAGAGACAGGTGCATTTGGAACTGAGAGGCAATAAATTAATAACTGGCACATATACATACCTGGTGTCAGCTTCATAATTGAGTATTTTGCATCTAGGTTCCAGAAGGATACTGTTTTACAATTTTCTTTTCTTTTAATGAGTTCTGTCACATTTTGTTATCATACTGACTTTGTAAAACTCTGGTTTACCAAAGAGTTTATGTAATAGTGCTTATTTCCTCCTTAAATGTTTGCTAGAATTTACCAAGGAAACTCTCTGGGAATGGAGTTTACTTTGTGGAAAGGTTTTGGACATTAAATTCAACATTTTCCATAGATATGAAGCTAGTAAGCTTTTCTGTTTCATCTTTACTTAGTAGTTCTTTTGAGAAATTTGTACATTTTACCTAAGTTGTCAAATTTGTAGTCCTAAAGTCATTCATAACGTTCTCTTTTTATTTTCATGGTATCTATAGGCTCTATAGTGATATCTGATTCTTTATATTGACAATTTTTGTTCTCTCTTTTTCTCATTAAGTCTGGCTAAGAGTTTATCAATATTGTTGGTCATTTGAAAGAGCTATCTTTTCATTTTAATTTTCTCCATTGTTTGTTTCTATTTCATTCATTTATGCTCTTATTTTTGTTATTCCTTTCTTTTTACATACTTTCATTTAACTTATTCTTATTTTCCTAGCTCCCTAAGGTAGAACTTTATACATCCAGTCATTATCTAATATAAGCATTTAAAGCTATATTTTTATCTATAAGCCTTTTTCTCTAAGCTGAATATTGATACATTTTATTTTAATCATTAAATGCAAAATATTTTCGAATTTTCTTTGTTTTCTTCCTTCAACCATGTATTAAAGTATGTTCTTTAATTTCCAAATATTTGAAGTTTTCCTAGGTATCTTATTATTATTAATTTCTAATTTGATGCTATAGTTGAAAGAAAATCTATTCTATAGGATTCAAAGTTTTAAAAGTTTATTGAGGCTGGGAGCAGTGGCTCATGCCTGTAATCCTAGCACTCTGGGAGGCTGAGGCGGGCGGATTGTTTGAGCTCAGGAGTTCGAGACCAGCCTG
>NW_012153674.1:0-13048 GCF_000956105.1 Propithecus coquereli | reverse complement strand
GGAGTTGGAGGTTGCTGTGAGCTAGGCTAACACCACGGCACTCACTCTAGCTAGGGCAACAGAGTGAGACTCTGTCTCAAAAAAAAAAAAAAAAGTTTATTGAGACTTGGATTTAACCCAACAAATAGTCTACCTTGGTAAAAATAGCATGTGTACTTAAAGAGCATGTGCATATGTTTCTTCTGCATTACTTCAGTGGACTCTTATAAATATCAATTAGTTCAAGGTATTTGATAGTGTTATTTGATATTCTATGTGCTTTCTAGGGTTTTTTTCTTTTTTTGTCTAATTGTTCTCTCAATTGCTGAGAGAGCAACATTAAAATATCCAACTAATATTGAGATTTTGTCTATTTTCCCTTTAATTCCATTAGTTCTTCATGTATTTTGAATATCTGTTATTAAGCATATGCACGTGTATGACTAGAATGTTTTCCTGATAACATGACCTCTTGTCACCATGAAATGTCCCTCTTTAACTTTGCTTTGAAGTATACTTTACCTGGAATCAATATATCCACTTCAGCCTTCTTATGCTTACTCTTTATATAGTATATGATTTTCTATCATCTTTTCTTCTGACCTATGTATTTTTTTGTATTTAAAGTTTAGTTTTGTAAACAGCATATACTTCAGTCTTGCTTTCTTATCCAGTATGACAATCTCCAATTGAATTCTTTTATTTCAGAATATTACGGGAGTACAAACATTTTGGTTACATAAATTGGTTTTGTAGCATTTGAGTCAAAGTTTTAAGTGTGTTCATCCCCCAAATAGTGAGCATTGTACCCGTTAGCTGTGCATTTACCCATCCCCTCCTCCCCCCAACCTGCCTGACACGCTATGAATGTTACTACTATATGTGAACATAAGTGTTGATCAGTTAAAACCAATTTGATGGTGAGTACATGTGGTGCTTGTTTTTCCATTCTTGTGCTACTTCACTTAATAGAACGGGCTCCAGCTCTATATAGGTATTAGTTCACCATGTTTTTTTGTGGCTGAGTAGGACTTCATGGTATACCTATACCACATTTTATTAATCCACTCATGGATTGATGGGCACTTGGGTTGTTTCCACATCTTTGCAATTATGAATTGTGCTGCTATAAACATTTGAGTGCAGATGTCTTTTTTATAGAATGTCTTTTTTTTTCCTTTGAGTAGATGCCCAGTAATGGGATTACTGGATCAAATGGTAGTTCTACTTGTAACTCTTTGAGGTATTTCCATATTACTTTCCACAGAGGTTGTACTAGTTTGCAGTCCCACTAGCAGTGTATGAGTGTTCCTATCTCTCTGCATCCATGCCAACATTTGTTGTTTGGGGACTTTTTGATAAAAGCCATTCTCACTGGAGTTAAGTGATATCTCATTGTGGTTTTCATTTGCATTTCCCTAATGATTAGAGATGTTGAGCAGTTTTTCATATGTTTGTTGGCCTCCCTGATTTAATTGGGATATTTCTTGCATTAACATTTTTAAAGTCTTTACAATATTTTTGAAGTTTTTATTTATACAAATTAAGCATCCCAAATTTGAAAATTTGAAATCTGAAATGCTTCAAAATCTAAAGCTTTTTGAGTGTCAACATGACTCTCAAGGAAATGCTCAATGCAGCATTTCAGATTTCAGATTTTGGATTTGTGATGTTCAATGAGTATAATACAAATATTCTAAAATCTAAAATCCAAAACACTTTTGATCCCAAACAGTTTGCATATGGATTGCTTAACCTGTATACCATAAAATTAAAATGTTTTAAGTGCGCAATTCAATGATTATATTTAAAAACTTGTGTAATCATCATCACATTCCAGTGTTTGGACATTTCTCTTGCCTCAAAAAGTTATCTTGTACTAATTAATCAGTCACTCCCCATTCTGTCTTTGTCCCCAGCCCCTGTCAATCACTAATCTACTTTCTGTCTCTATGGATTTGCCTATTCTATAAGTTCCATATAAATAAAATCATACAATATAAAGTCTTTTGTGTCAGTTTTCTTTCACTTAGCATGTTTTCAAGGTCCATCCATATTGTAGTGTGTATCAGTTTAATTGCTGAATGATATTCTTTTTAAATTATTTTTTATAATTGGCACATAATATTATAGTTGTACATATTTATGGGGTACAGTGTGATGTTTCAATGCATGTATACACAGTATAATGATCAAATCAGTGTAATTAACACATCTATCACTTTAAACATTTATCATTTCTTTGTGGTGACAACATTCAAAATCTTCTCTTCTAGCTATCTTGAAAGATACAGTACATTGTTATTTCCTATAATCACCATACTGTACAATGGAGTACCAGAACTTATTCCTCCTGTAACCACTATTCTACTTGCTACTTCATTTTTTTATTATATATATATGTATATACATATTATTTTTTTATTTCAGGGTATTAAGAGGGTACAAACATTTTGGTTACATTTTATGTCTTTGCCTCACCCAAGCGAAGGTTAGAGGCATGCCCTTCCCCTCTACAATGCTCACCATGTCCTTTAGTTGTGAGAATATTACTGCCATGTGAGCACCATAGTGTTAATCAGTTAGTACCAATTTGATGGCAAGTACAAGTGGAGCCCATTCTTCCGATCTTGTGATATCTCACTTTGGATAATGGGCTCAAGCTCAATCCAGGAAAATATAAGAGGTGCTAGATCACTGTCATTTCTTATAATTGAGTAATATTCCATTGTATACATATGTCATGTTTTAATAATTCATTCATGAATTGATGGGCACTTGGGTTGTTTCCACATCCTTGCAATAGTGAATTGTGTTGCCAAAAACATTCGGGTGCAGATGTCTCTATTATAGAATATCTTTTGCTCTTTTGGGTAAATGCCTAATAGTGCTATTGCTGGATCAAATGGTATTTCTGTTTGTAGCTCTTTGAGGTATGTCCAAATTCTTTTCCACAGAGGTTGCACCAATTTGCAGTCCCACCAGCAGTGTAAGAGTGTTCCTGTCTCTCCACATCCTCGCCAGCATTTGTTGTTTTGGGATTTTTTGATAGAGGCCAATCTCCCTGGGGTTAGGTGATGTCTACTTCTGTGAGATCAACTTTTTAAGATTTCACTTATGAGTGAAATCATGCAGTGTTTGTCTTTCTGTGCCTGGCTTATGCCACTTAACATTATGTCCTCTGGGTTCATCCATGTTGCTGCAAATGACAGGATTTCTTTCTGTTTTATGGCTGAGTGGCATCCCTCTGTGTGTGTGTTTGTGTGTGTGTGTGTGTATAAAATCACATTTTTTATCCATTTTTCTGTAAATGGGCACTTAAATTGATTCTATATCTTGGCTATTGTGAATAGTGCTGCAATAAAAAATGGGTATGCAGATATCTCTTTGAAATATTCATTTCCTTTAGATATATACCCAGTAGTAGGATTGCTGGATCATATGGTAGTTCTGTTTTTAATTTGTTGACAAAACTCTATACTGTTTTCCATAATGGCTGTACAAATTTTAATTTCCACCAACCGTGTAGAAGAGTTCCTCTTTGTCCACATCCTCATCAGCATTTGTTAATTTTTGTCTTTTTGTTAACAGCCATTCTATTAATAACTGGGGTGAGGTGATATCTCACTGTGGTTTTGACTTGCATTTCCCTGATGATTAGTGATGTTGAGCATTTTTTTCATATATATATTGGGCATTTATATGTCTTCTTTTGAGAAATGTCTATTTAGATCTTTTGCCCGTTTTAAAAAACAGATTATTTTCTTTTCCTATTGAGTTCTTTACATATTATGGATATTCACCTCTTATCAGATACATAGTTTGCCAATACCTTCTCCTATTTTTTAGGTTATCGCTTTACTCTGTTAATTGTTTCCTTTGCTGTGCAGAAGCTTTATACTTTGATGCAATCCCATTTGTCTATTTTTGCTTTTGTTGCCTGTGCTTTTAAAGTTTTATCAAAAAATGATTGTCCAGTCCATTTTCATGAAGCAGGCCCCCTATGTTTTCTTCTAGTTATTTCATAGTTTCAGATATTATATTTAAGTTTTTTATTTATTTAGACTCGATTTTTGTATATGGTGAGAGTTAGGGGTCTAGTTTCATTCTTCTTCATGTGGATATTCAGTTTTTTCCAACACCATTTATTGAAGGGACTGTCCTTTTTGCACTATGTGTTCATAGTTCCTTTGTAAAAACTTCATTGGCTTTAAATGTATGGATTTATTTCTGGGTTCTCTCTTCTGTGCCATTGGACTATGTGTCTGTTTTTATGCCAGTACCATGCTGTTTTAGTCACTATAGCTTTATAGTATGTTTTGATGTCAGATAGGTAGTGTGATATCTCCAGCTTTGTTCTTTTTGCTCAAGATTGCTTTCACTATCCCAGGTCTTTGCATTTCCATATGAATTTTAAGATTTTTTATTCTATTTCTGTGAAGAAAGTCATTGCTATTTTTTTTAATTTCAGCATATTATGGGGGTACAGATGTTTAGGTTACGTATGTTGCCCTTGCCGCCCCTGCCCCCCTAAGTCCGAGTTTCAAATATGTCCATCCTTCGCGTGGTGCGCATTGCACTCTTTGTGTATGCATATACCCGTCCCCTCCTCCCTCCTCCCCCCTCCTCCCTGCCCAACATCCAATAGATGTTATTCTTATATGTGCACTTATGTATGGAGTCATTGCTATTTTGATAGAGATTGCATTGAGTCTGTAAATCTCTTTGGGTAATTTGTACATTTAAACACTATTAATTATTCCAATCCATAAACATGGGCTATCTCACCACTTATTTGTGGCACCTTCAATTTCTTTCTTTGGTGATAATAGTTTTCATTATAGAGATCTATTACTTCCTTTGTTTTATTCCAAGTATTCCTCAGTATTTTTTGTAGCTACTGTAGATTGAATTATTTTCTTGATTTCTTTTTCAGATAGTTTTCTGTTGGCATATTGACACACTGCTGAATTTTGTTTATTAATTTTGTGTCCTGCAACTTTCATTTATTAGTTCTAACAGGTTTTTGGTGGAATCTTTGGGATTTTCTGTATATTAAATGTATGATTATTTCATCTGCACACAGGGATAATTTGACTTCCTACTTTCTAATTTATTTCTTTCCTTGCCTAATTGCTCTGGCTGGGATTTCTAGTATGTTTAATGAAAGTGGTAGAAGTGGGCATTTTGTCTTGTTTCAGATCTTAAAGGAAAGGATTTTAACTTTTCCCTTTTTAGTATGATGTTAGCTATGGGTTTATCATATATGGCCTTTATCATATTGAGGTATGTTCCTTCAATATGAAATTTGTTGAGAACTTTTAGCAGGAAAGGATGTTGAATTTTATCAAAAGAGATTATTCTTTCCCCCACTGAATAGTATTGGCCCCCTTATTGAAAATCAATGGTGCATAGATATATGGGTTTATATCTGACTTTGAATTCTATAACATTGATGTAAAGGTATATCTATAGTTATGCCTAGTCTATAAACATATAATTACATGTTTATTTTTAATTTTTTTTGTTTTCTCTTTGCTCCACTATTTCTATTTCTCATTTACTGCCTTCT
Organism: Propithecus coquereli; assembly: GCF_000956105.1. Lineage (NCBI taxonomy): Eukaryota > Metazoa > Chordata > Mammalia > Primates > Indriidae > Propithecus > Propithecus coquereli. The sequence goes on along the minus strand of NW_012153674.1, from coordinate 7,497 downwards.
GATGGATTAGTTTAACATCTATTTTTAAATTATATTTTCATTTATGTACCATGTAAACTTTTTTTCTGGCTCCTAGGAAGATTTTATCTATATTTTTGGTTTGCAGCAATTTGGCTGAAAGGTTTCTAGGTATGGCTTTCTTTGTATTTATACTGATTGAGATTCCCTGAGCTTCTTGGATCTATAAAGAAATTTATAAATTTATAAAAATTTGTATCTTTCACCAAATTTTGGACATCATTTCCTCAGATTTCTTTTCTGCCTTATCTTCTCTCTTCTCCTTCTGGGACTCCAATTACACATGGGTCAGACTTTTTGATACTGTCCCACAGTCCTTGAGGTTCTGTTCATTTTCTTTTCCAAAATTTTTCTCTCTGTTCTTCAGATAGATCAAACAAAATCATCCAGTTTTGAAATTCACGGACCGTTTTATCTGTTGACGTCATTCTGTTATTAAGCTTACCCAGTAGACATTTTAATTCAGATATTGTATGTTCAGTTCTAGAATTTCCTTTTTTTTTGTATAGATTCTGGGGTTATTTTTAAATTTTTTTTTCTTTGCTGAGGTTTTCTCTCCTTTCATTGCAAGCATAGTTTTCTTTACCTCATTGCATGTAGTTATAATAGCTGCTTTAAAATCCTCGTCTGATATTTTCAACACCTGGGACATCTCAGGGTTGACCTTGATCAATTGTCTTTTCCCTTAGTAATCAGTCACATTTTCCTGGTTCTTGTTATATTGAATAATTTTGGATTGCATCCTGGACAATGTGAATATTATGTCATTGAGATTTTAGATTCTGTTATGTTTCTTCAAATGGTGTTATTGTTTTTGCTTCTGTTTTAATGGGCAATTAATTTAGCTGTACTTACTTAAAATTCAAACTCTGTTATTTGGTAGCTCAAAGTTTCGTTCAGTTATTTTATCTTTAGATGGAATTCTGGGAGTCTACCTTGTACATGAGAAATTCAGGGTTCATCTAGATATTTGGGCACAGCTTATACACAGAGTTTAGTGCTCTACTTTTCTGAATCTCTTTTTTTCTAGGATTTCCTCTTCATTTTATGGTTGCAGTGGTTGCCCAAACTCTGTCCTCTGGTTCTTGAGACCAGAAAGACTGAGGGTTTTCTTTTGAAGTTTTAACTTACCTATATGGCGCAGGTGCAGGTACAAGCCGTGCATGTACCTGCCATGGAACTGGGAAACTCACCCAGTGCAGTTTGTCTCTTCCATGTGTCAACTCTCCTCCAGAATCTGCCTCTACACTACCTTCAGGTAGTTGTTTTTTATATTTTGCCTAGAGCTTTTTAATTGTCACCTGTGAGACGATGGGGTGGATCAAATAGGAGTTTACCCAGCCATTACCAGAGCAGAACCCAGTGCTCAATATTCTTAATAACGTAAAACTATAGCATGCTTTGTATTATATATAAGTAAGGTTTTTCTGCAAAGGGGATATTATAACAGTTAAACACAACGACTATTCACAAAAGCATTTTAAAACTTATTAAACATTTTAGAGCAAGGGGTTTTAAAATGTAACTATTTAGATATAATTACTTGCCTATTCTTCAGCCACTATTATTCAAAGCTTAGTCTAACCTTGTCCTCCAAGTCTGAGTATAACTAACTCACTGTGAAGATGTTCATGGTTTCTAGGGCTTGTTTTTATGGCTTGAGATAGCTAACCAGTTTTTATTTTAGCTAACATTATTTACCTCCTTCATGTCAAGCACAGTGTTAGTGTGTAATATATAATGCTTTATATAATCCTCATAACAACTGTATAAGGTATTTATTATTAACATCAATTTTCAGGTGGGGAAACTGAGGCTCAAGGAGATCAAATAGCTCCTCCAAGGTCACACATCTGAACTGAGATTGTAATGGTGATCTACTTGACTTCAGTGCCCATCATCTTTCACTTACGCCACAATCCACTCAATCACTGAACTCTCTTTACTTGGAAAATCTTTCATTGTCTGTCAGTCAACTAATAAGAGGAATGGTTGTGTTAAACTTTCCTGGGTTTTCTTATCAGATAAATGTCCACTTTATTTGCTTTTCCCTACTTCTAGGTCTCTCTTGCTTCATATCAAAGCTGAGGGGGAAAAAAAGAAGAAAGAAAAATTACACAGTAATATGACATCACTTTGTGCAAAAGTCCAGAAATAGTCTTATTCTAATCAAAAGAACATTGCACAACCATTTTGCTAATTTGTAATAGACTTTTCCTTCTGCTTCCTGCTATTGCCTTTAGAAAACAGCATCATCTAATATAAATAGTGAATACTAGATCCTATGTAACCCTGGGCAAATCGCCAAGCCTTATTGTTATTTTCCTTATCTATAAAGTAAGATAATAATAGCTGTACTACTTATGTCACTGAGTTATCAGATAGAGGGTCAATGAGGTAGTGTGTATGAAAACATTTGTAAACTGTAAATCTCTATTTGGGGTCAAGAGATTACAATTAAAATCTGTAAAAAGTTGGTTTTATGAACAAGCATATACAGGAATTAAGATCATTTTTCTGCTCTGTGGTATAAACAATGAGTTAAAGTATTAGGGAGACCTGATTTCAAAACCTCTCTGCTACTTATAAACTCTACAGCAGGTTCAACCTATCTAAGTTTCAGGTGCCTTACATGTAAAAGGAAGTTAATAACACCTTCCCTTCCGGGATGATGAAAGGAGTGAATGAAATAATATTTGTGCAAGTGCCTAATACAGCACTGGAGGTTTCTGGAAGCGACAATGGGTGTCGAGACCTTGGTGAAGACTGTGCTTCCTCACTCTATTCTCCCTCCAGGCATGGCTCCTCAAAGAAGGACTATTACATTCTTTCATTGATTCTCACAGTAGCCCTGTGAGATCAGCTAAGCAGGTGTTTATTATGCTCATGTTATATATGAGAAAACTAAGAATATTGGCTCTGATTGTGCCATGTACTGTCTAACACTAATGAATACCATCTGATGTCCAAAAAAGGCACCATTGGATGTTTGTTTCTCTTTTTTAAAAATTTTCATATTATATTTAATTTAACCCCATATTATCATTTCAGTATACAGCCAATTTAAACATTACTGGGCTATTTTACAATCTTTTCTTACTCCAAGTCTTCAAAATCCAATGTGAGTTTTACACTTATAGCACATTTCCATTTGAAAAGAGTATCTTTGAAAAGAGATATTTTTCTTTGGAAAGAGTATCTTTGGCAGTATTTATTGAAGCTGAGCATACACATACCTTATGACCCAGAAATTCCATACTTAAGTTTATATCAAACAGAAATGAATATATATGTTCATCAAAAGGCGTGTAATAGGATGTTCATAGCAGCATTATTTGTAACAGTTCCAAACTGGAAACTACTCAAATGTCCATCAACAGCAGAATGGATAAATAAATTGCAGTGTGGCCACACAATCAAATTCTATATAGCACCAAGGATGAATAAATTACTGCTAGACAATGATGAATCTCCTAAACATGATATTTAATATTAAATGAAAGAAGCCAGCCACAAATGAGTACATACTGTGTGATTCCATTTACATAAAGTTTTATATAAACAGGAAAAAACAATCTTTGGTGATAGAAGTCAGGATGGTAGTTACCCTTGGCTTGGGGGAAAGGGTGTGACTAGAAAGGGGCCCAAAGGAAGGTTCTGGGGTTCTGGTGCTGGCAATATGGATGTGATCACATCATGAAAATTCTTCAAGCTTATGATTTGTACACTTTGCTGTATGTATACATACAGAAAATTAACTTCAGTAAATTAACAGAATTTTTTAAAATTCTGGATATTATGGTGGTACAAACATTTTGGTTACATGTAATGCATTTGCCTCGCCCAAGCCAGGGCTACAAGCGTGTCCTTCCCCCATACAGTGCGCTCCACTTCCATTACTTGTGGGTTTACCACCCCCCAACCTGACCGGCACCGCAAGAGTATCACTACCATGTGAACAAACACCTTAGTGTTGATCAGTTAGTACCAATTAGATGGTGAGTACATGTGGTGCATGTTTTTCCATCCTTGTGATATCTCACTTTGAAGAATGGGCTCAATCTCTATCCAGGATAATATAAGAGGTGCTAGTTCACCATTGTTTTTTGTAGTTGAGTGGTATACATATACCATGGTATACATATACCACAAATTAAAAAGCTTCTGCACAGCCAAGGAAACTATCATTAGAGCGAATAGACAATCTTCAAAATGGGAGAAAATATTTGCTTTCTACACATCCGATAAATTGACTTCAGTAAAAAGTTAATTTGCCTTAGGCAAAACAGAAATCTGTTTTCTTAGCCAAGGCTTTTCAGTGGCTTCCCATAGTACTCAGAATAAAATCCAAAGTCTTTACCATGGCCTGCATGGCTATACACACATGATATGGCCCCTGGATACCTCCTCCACATCATTTCTTCCACCATTATTCCCCTTGCTTACTCAGCTCCAACCACATGGCCTTCTTGCTGTTATGCAAACACAGTAAAACTCCATTCCACTCCAAGACTTTGTAGTTGCTGTTCCCTCAGCCTGGAACACTCTTCCCTCAGCTTGTCACATTGTTAGTTTCTTATCATGTAGGAACCAGCTCAAATGTCACTTCTTCAAAAAGTCCTTCACTCAACACTCCATCTGAAATAGATTTCCCAGTGACTCTTTATCGTATAGCATTATTATTTTCGTAGTACCTGTAACTAGCTGAAATTATCTTGTTTATTTTATGTATTTATTACTTGTTTATCGCCTGTATTCCTCAACAGAATGTAAACTCCACTAAGGCTGAGATCATGTCTGCTATATTTATTCATCATTGTATCTTTAATGCCTGACAGGCTGCCTAGCACATAGCCAGTGCTCATATAAATGTTAGGGTTGAATGAATGAATGAAGATCCCTGGGCGAACTGCCTACTAGGTTATAGCTGGCATATCTCCCACAAAGAAAGACACTTGAGAAGGTATCAGCCATCCTGTTAAAAAGAAAGCTTTGTTAGTACAACCTCTCTTCTCTTGTCCACTTCACCTTGGTGAGGAGAAACCTCAGCTTTCCCCAATGGTCCCATGAACTTTGGCCAATAAGGATGTACGCTATGCAAAGTGCTTTAGATAAAACATCTTATCCTAGGTTTGGAGAAACCAAGTGGAACTTAACTTCCATCCCCCACCTCCAGATTCTCCAAAGAAAAACAAAATGTGGTCAACAGCCAGTGGAGTTCCTCTCTCCAATCTTATATTCCTGAGAGAACATTGACTTATTGTTGCTTCATCTCTGGGACAAGTAGTGAACATAGGGAAAGCCTTATATAAAATTGTTCAATAAACAACAGATGTCTTTAACATGTGTTTGAGATCTTTCTTCTCATTTTTCCATGTTAGGTACAACAACTATGACCGGGCTATCATCAATACCGTACCTTATGATGTCGTCCATCGTTGGTATATAGCACATCGGACTCTAACCATAGAGTTGAGGAGACCTGAGAATGAGTTTTGGGTCAAACTAAAGCCTGGCAGGGTGGGTCCTAAACTCTAAAGATGTCAAGTAAGCTCGTTATACTGAAGCAGTTGAAGAACGGGTACTTATTTAATATGTGAGTCACAATATTAATATTTAATATGCCTGCACAGAAAAAAGAAAAAAGAGTCCTGGGTGTTGGCCCTGGTCCTGCCACTCACTTGCTGAATGACCTTGGAAGCAGGCACCACCCCATCTCTAGGCATCAGTGACTCTATTTATATGATGAGGGCGTTTAACTAGATGATTCCTAAGGGTCCTTGCAGCTTCATGATTCCATTTTCTTAAATCTTGATATTTCCACTGGATGAAGAACATTTTAAAATTAGCATAAAACATAATGAAATAGTTTAACCCTTTGAGAAAGTATAGAATAAGAAGTAAAGAGAAAGAAAAGAAAAAGAAAGAAGCCAACTACCTGATTTGCTTTGCTAAGAGAACATTTACTCAAGAAACAGAAGCACCTTGGGTGCAGGGCCTATTAACCTACTATTGCCTTTGTAATTTCCATTTAGCCTACTACAGGGCTATACACATCTTAGTTTCCAAAAGTCTGTTTAATTTCAAAAGAAAAATACCTCGTCGAATGTAACCAGAGAACAACCTAAAGCTTTTCTTTTAAATGATCTCTTCTGGTTTAGGTTCCTTTGGTCTGCCCTTGTTCTGATGGTGTTTTTTTGTCTCTCTCTTTGCCCATTCACAGGTCCTATTTATAGACAACTGGCGTGTCCTACACGGCAGGGAATGCTTCACTGGCTACCGCCAACTCTGTGGCTGCTATTTAACAAGAGATGATGTATTAAACACTGCTCGTCTCTTGGGGCTTCAGGCTTAAAATTGACAGCATCGGGATTATGAATGCACCTGGCACCCTCGCTACCAGAATTTCGTATAGTAGCATAATATTGTGTCAAAACCTACTTCAGATTGTCTCCTTACCCCATCCCACAAAACAGAAGCTGCCCCTTTCTTCAGTAGGGGAAACTTGTTCAAGAGTGGGGCTCTGAGTTATCTGATGTCAGCCCATCTAAAGTGTGGTAGCTCTCTTCCCCAAGTTATAACATGGGCCCACATGTTTTTTAAAGCTTGTGATATAATTTTGGTCAATCTACTTTAGAATTATAATCTCTGTATAAATAGTAAAGCAATAATAGTCACAAGGTAAAAATTTTTTCCAACTACATCAGTTAGAAAGAAATGCAGTCTAGAAATAACAAAATCTTGATAAAGCAGCAATTTGCAAAATTTCTGATCTTAGGACACCTGAACACTCTTAAAAGTTACTGAGGTTCCTCAAAGAGTTCTTGGGTGTGTGATCTTTCTGTTGATACTAATTATATCAGATATTAAGACTGAGAAATGTTTAAAACTCAAGAACACAGAAGCACACATTCCTCAGCCACCAGAGAGATGACAACATCACATGTCATGTAGCCTCTGGAAAAGTCCTCTGTATACTCATGGGATAATGAGAATGAAAAAAGTAAATATCATCTTAGTGTTGTTATAAAAAGTAATTTTTAACCCACAGACCCACTAAAAGGGCCTCAGGGACCCCTCCAGATGTCTTCAGACCATACTTTGAAAAACCCATGGGCTAGAGGATACCTCAGAACAGTACAGTCCTTTACATAGGCCTGTGGATTGAAGGGTTTAGCTTGAAACCCTAGATTTTTCTCTATAGTCTAATAGAACTCCAGACATTGTAGGAATTGCTTGGCAGCACAAGCTCAGAGATAAGGTGGGATCTGAGTTCAAATATAGCGTTTTATTTTCTGAGAAGTGTTATCTCCATCGACATCATCCCTCCAAGAGTTAAATTAGGAAGTCACAACAGCTCCTGTTGAACAGACTCATCAGTTTGGTAATTCTGTGAGGGATAATTGCAGAAAGTTTTTAGAGACTTGTGAGTTTGCATGTTTCCGTGCGTGGAGACACACACACACACACACACACACA
>NW_012153673.1:13710-14036 GCF_000956105.1 Propithecus coquereli | reverse complement strand
TATAATATACAAATGGGAAACCAAATGGATTCCAATATAAATCATATCTTATACTTATTTAATTCATCTATTTAGTTATAACAATCACCTTACAGAAATGATTAATGTGACTTACAAAGCATTAAATGTAGCACAAGTATAAAAACTAAAATTACTAGAGGTAAAAAAAGAGAAAGTAAAGAAGGGAAAGAAGAAAGAGAAAGAGAGAAAAAGAATAAGACAAAGAAACAGAAAGTGAAGAAGAGAAAAAGGGAAAGAGATTAAAATAAATAATTGTCTATAAACTTGGTATAACTCTAAAGTCCTCTAGCAGTTAGGAAAAAATA
>NW_012153673.1:10954-11245 GCF_000956105.1 Propithecus coquereli | reverse complement strand
TAGTTGATATCTCTGACATTTCACTTTGACACTTTTTGTTTTATTTTTATTGTGAAGTACATCCTCAGTCTTTCAAATGCATGTTTGGCTTATGATTATCTTTCACATTTTTTGTAGAGCAATTTTTGTGAAACCATGGATAAGTCAAAAATTTGTGTTATTTTCTATATGAATTCCATCACGGAACAAGTGCAGTACAGTTAGAAATATCAATGAAGTGTTTGGGAAGGATGTGGCTAATGAACACATAGTACGTGGGTGGTTTGAGAAGTTCCATTCTGGTGATTTTAA
>NW_012153673.1:0-494 GCF_000956105.1 Propithecus coquereli | reverse complement strand
ATTTATTTGTTTATTTATTTATTTATGCAGGCGATTTATTCAAAAGCCCTGGTTTCTTGTAATGGGAAATGGTATCTAACATGCTCGTTGCCACGTGACGGTTGTGGTAAAATGCTTCCAAAGGTAAGGGAAATAATATCTTCGATCATGATATATGCCTTTTTGTAATGATATTTATGACTCTTCCCTTCAAGATGTGGAGTTCGTTTCTTCAGCCACTGTGTATAGGAAGGCCTTGGGATTTGTTTTAACTATATCATGTGTTGGAAGAAACACTGTGACGTATAGGCCCAGGCCTTAAGAGGCTTTGTAGTTGCCATTGTTTGCTTTCTGGGAGGCAGGTAACCTCCTAATGAATTTCATGCTGTCTGTCTGATGAGATAAGACCTGAAAGATAAGACTGCATGAGGAGAGGAAGATCTTGAGATGAATAAGGGTCCAGATATTTAAAATGGCCATGAAAAGAAAGAGGACAAGCCATCCCAGGCAGCCCC
>NW_012153672.1:5154-5466 GCF_000956105.1 Propithecus coquereli | reverse complement strand
ATGGATCAATTAAGATAAAAACAATGTCAAATTAGATGTTGGTGATGCTGGACAGAGCAATGTCAGTAGGCTATTAAGGGGTTGTTTGGGATAATTCAGTGAATCATAAATATTAAAAATGCTCCAACCACCCAATTTACTTAAAATCCTAAAGGAATTTTCTTCTCAACTTTATTTAGTATGGGACATCTTTAAGATCAAAAGTCAGTAATCAAAGAAGTAAACAATTAGCGCCAATCTTAGTTGTTTGAGGTAGCACAAAATCCTTCTCTGTTAAGTGCATCATTATCAAAACATCCATCCTAATTGGAG
>NW_012153672.1:2719-3034 GCF_000956105.1 Propithecus coquereli | reverse complement strand
GTAACGTTCAAAATTAGAAGGAGGTTTTGAAAGAATTGCAATATTTTCCAGTGCATTGTGCTGTTTTCAGTTGTTTTCACACTTCACTTGCAAAATATAGCATACTATAAATACTTTGTAACATTGGTCTGCTCTTTTGCCAACCTATATAGGATTAGTTTATCAAAAAATAATAAAATTAAATTCCTGACTTGAAACTTCCTAACCTCTAATTTTATAATGATTTATCATTACAATTATTCCTAAAGTGGCAAACCATAAACTTTAAAATGAAAGCCATTTTAAAAATGGGCTTAATATACCATTTTTTTATTA
>NW_012153672.1:0-551 GCF_000956105.1 Propithecus coquereli | reverse complement strand
ATAAGACAATATTGACTTCATTGACTATATATACACACATACACACACATGCATACACAAACACACACACACGTATATAATGAAAAAAAGAAAATTAACACACAGAAATCCAAATGTGTAAGATGGTATAATGTAAAAACAAACAAACAGAAAATGTTTTGATGAGACAACTTTAGACGCTTTATAAAGGTTTTAAGGTCACCAGGACTATTTCTTTACGGCAAGTCATTCTTTTGCATGTGCCTACAACTGTCTGCCTGCTACTAATAAGCATAGTCTTTGGTAAATGGCTTATCAGCATGGCGTGGATAAACTGTGGAAATCATTTGCTTTTTCGTGGTTTTTATTAAGTTAAAATACAAGCAATATTGTGACATCCTGGCTTGAAGTCATGTAACCTGAGTTTTCACCTGCCTAGCACCAAACAGATGTATAACCTTGTAGACATCAATTAATATTCCTGGACTATAATTGAGTAATCTACAAAGAGAAGTCTGATTTCTAAAACCTATATCATATACGAATATTTTGTTATCATATTCTAACATTCT
>NW_012153671.1:7961-8824 GCF_000956105.1 Propithecus coquereli | reverse complement strand
AGAAACAGCGATTTGAATGGTGGTACCCGGGGTTAGAAGGAGGGGGAATCTGTGAGGTGCTGATCAAAGAGTACATAGTATGACTTATGCAAGAGGAATAAACCCTAGAGATCTAATGTATAACATAATGCATATAGTTAACAATATTGTACTGTACACTTAAAAATTTAAACAAGAAGATCTTATGTTAAATATTCTTATTGGAAAACAAAAGGGAAGGAGGAACTTTAAAAAGTGATGGTTAGGTTTAGGGCATTGTATAGAGTGACAGTTTCATCATGGTGGACACATCTTCAAACACGTCAAGATGTATACATTAAATATGTACTTTTTTGTATGTCAATCATCTCTCAATAAAAACAAAGTCTCACAGATTTAAAAAAGATATGCTAATATTGAAAAAAAAAAGAAAAGCAATAGAGACTTAATATTATTGAATAAGATAGATGTATACCTTCTGCATGTGCGTATTCTGCGATGGGAGTGTTCTACCTGTACTGAGTGATCTAACTTAGTGTTCTGTATAAAATTGTGGTATGTAGTTGTTTTTTACATAAAAATGTATAAGTACATATAATGATAAAAAAATGGATCATTTTAGCAAAGAACCTCAAAGAGCAAATTCAATATATTTGTTACTACTCATATTTTTAAGCAGGTATTCTTTCATAGTAAATTAAAGTTTTAGTAAATTAAAGTTTATTTGCAATTTGCCAATGAATTTCCTGCATCTCTGTTTTCTCTTTCCATTACTAATCTATACTTGGATGTGCTATTATCTTTAGAGCATTTAAAAAAAATTAACTATTTTTCCATGTTGTGGTTATGTGGCTGGAAACCCTGATTCAGTTGGAGGTCTAAAG
>NW_012153671.1:3894-4962 GCF_000956105.1 Propithecus coquereli | reverse complement strand
TGTATCACGTCAACAAACTGTCCCCTTTTGCTTAGATCCAAGGTCATACAGATTCAGGCTAGTCGTATGGGGAAAGTATTTTTTCTCCTTTCTCCTTACCTTCAAGGGCAGGCTCTGTCCTGGAGGGCTGTGGGAGGGGCGTTGGCTGAGTCTGTCTCAAGGTACTAACTGATCAACAGTAGGGGGATCACATGGCAGAAATACTCTCCAGGGATTAGGGGGATTGGTGGGGGTAAATCCGCAGTTAAAGGACACGGGGAGCACTGTAGGGGGGAAGGACATGTCTTTAACCTGCACTTGGGTGAGGCAAAGACATAAAGTGTAACCATAATGTTTGTACCCTCACAAAACCCTGAAATAAAAAAAAAAAAAGAAATTAAAGAAAAATTAGAGTTGCTAAGACCTGAAATGACTAAAGCTTCCTATAGTGAATGACTATAGTAGTAAAATCAAAATATTAAAATTATAGAACTTCAAGAATATTTTCATTAATTATCACCACATTTAATTCTTCCATCCCTATATTTTCAAGCAGGTTTATTATCGTCCAGCCTTGAAATGTATTTGCAAACATATTCAGGTCAGGTAAAACAGAGCTAGAGAAAGCAGGGGAGGGAAAGGGAGAAAATTTTCTTTTCTTTCCTTTTTTTGAAATATAATCAAATTTATTTTTTTATTTCTGGATGCAAAGGCTCTAAGCTGGACCAAGTTAAAGGAATGACCATCTCTAATAAGAGTCAAGGCAGGGTTGATGAGTAAGGCAAGTTTATTGAGACCTTTGGAGAAAAAATACGATGTTTTTTTCTGTAGCAAGAGACCAGACCAGGAGGAGGGAACTGGGAGAATCTGTAGTAGACCATGTTTTAAACTTGAATTTGACTTAATAATTATAACTAATTGCTAAGAATGAAAAGAGATCACTTTAAACTGGAAAGCTGCTGAATTATCTTTAATGGAAATACGCTTTTGCAGTGTGTTTTTGCAATGGCTGCATAGACACTTTGTTCCATCAATATCTGAATTTATTGTATAGTGTGATGCTGAGGACAGCTTGTAACATGGAAGAAA
>NW_012153671.1:0-2009 GCF_000956105.1 Propithecus coquereli | reverse complement strand
CTCCTGTTAAGCCAAAATCTACTACCTGAGATCTTGTTTCCACCCTCTCCAGCCTTTTTGAGGAAATGTCTCCATCAATTTTTTCATTGTTCGCTTGGGTCTTTGGCTTCACTACACAATAACTTTTCTTTTAGACTAGAAATATGCTTGTTTCCCCAGTCCTAAAACGTAATCAAACCTTATCCATCTTAGATTCTGTGTAATCATCTTCTAAAAATAGTAGTTACCACCTGCTGTTTTCACTTACTCACTTCCTATCACTCCCACCTTCTATTGCAATCTTGGGTCTATCTACACACTCCATAGACATCTACACACCCCACCAACACTCCTCTCACCAAGGTCACCTTCTAGTTGCTGAATCCGTAAAAGACTTTTTAGGCTTGATTTTCCTATAGTAATTGACTCTGTTAACAATCCCTTTCTTGAGAATACCCTTTTGTTAATCTATTGAAACACTTTGTTTCCTATTTTTTTAATCTCCTACCTCTCTGGCTATTTTTTTTGAACTTCATTCTTCTTTGAATGTTCATCTTCTTTTTCTATTCCAATCTGCTGACAGTTCTGTTTTGGGAACTTTTCTTATACTCTATTCTCTCCTGTAATTTCAAATAATAGCCTTTGCTGCTAACATCAGTGTCAAAATCTCCAATATGCTCATTCTCCAAATCCCAGAACCACATGGTCAAGTACTCCTATATCACTTTGCTTGTGTATATCACAAGCATCTAAATAAGCATGTCTATAACAGAATTCATTTTGTTTTCTCCCTCTTTATTCCTACTGCTTGAAACTAAATCTGCTACCTGAGATCTTGTTCCCATTCTTTCTAGCCGTTTTGAAGAAATGTTCAATTTTTTCATTGTTCCTTTGGGTTATTGGCTTCATTACATAATAACTTTTCTTTTAGTATAGAAATATGTTTGTTTCCCCAATCCTAAAAAGTAATCAAGCCTTATCAATCTTATAACTTCTACCACAGTGTAGTTAGTGGTGTTACCTATTTGCCCAAGCCAGAAGATGGAAAGTCAATCTTTGTTGCTTCACTCTCTCTTTTACAACCTGCACCCAACTGACCAATGAGTTCCGATTATTCATCTTCTTAATAGCTCTAGAATTCATCTTTTCTTTTCCCTCCTCTGTGGCATTACTTAACTAAGTCTCTTTTTATAAGGGATTCTTTAATTACTCAAGCAGCCTTCTATGTCAGTGGTTCTCAATCTTGTTTATACACCATAATTAGTTAGGGAGCTTTCAAAATCCCTGAAGCCCAGTCCACACCCCACACCTTTACATTAAAATCTATGGAGATGAAATTCAGGCGCTCCAATGTGCAGTTAAGGAGGAAGTTCTAAGCAGCTTCTCTACATCCAGACTCTTATGACTGCTGTGCTATTGCTAGAATGTTCTTTTTATAAAGCCCATCATGTTATTTTCTTTCTTAAGACCATTTAATAGCTCCCCATTGCTTTCAAGTAAAAACTAAATTCCTTAGGATACCCTTAGTGTTCTTTATATCTCATTAACTCATTAATTATTTTACCAGATATTACTTGTCCATGATAATTCAAAAAGTGCAAAAAAATATATATTGGTGGGGGAACCTTTCATACTTTCCATTCCTTCCACTTCTCTATCCACAGATTCTCATCCCACCTCCACAAGCAACCACTGCTCCTGGTATCCTTCACAATATATTTTATGTATATTTTCTTTTCCTTTTTAAAACGAGAATGATAGACTACTATGGCAGTGTTTTGCTACTGACAGGTTGGAGCAGCTCCTTGAGCAAGAAAGTATTTTCTCAGTGTCTTCTCTCTCTGTCACCCATGGCGTTCAAGGCTAAGGCAGAAGAAAACGACTTATAATCAGGCACCTGTGAATATACTTTCACTTAACAATAATATCTGGGAGATACATTCATTTCCACATATATAGAGCTGAATTGTGTTGTGTGTCATTATACAGTGTTCCACTACATGCATGTAAAATAATTCTTTTAGTGAAAA
>NW_012153670.1:24780-26060 GCF_000956105.1 Propithecus coquereli | reverse complement strand
TCTACTTTAAGGGTATATTTCCATTTCCTCCAACTCAGACTTATCTATTACTTTTCTGAAGAGTTTTGTACTTCTTATTGAAAGGATACTCTTGCTAACAGGCTAACAAGAAAAATAAATTTCTAACTAGCAGCCACTTAGAGCAATATGAACTCTGTTCCTAAGGTTAGTGACATGAATCTCTCTCTTACAGAGATGTTTATCTAGCAATTATAAGAAGGCGAGCAAACAAAGAAGGTGAAAATCCTCATTAACACTAACCAGAGCTGGTCAATTCACATTTCAAAGGGAAAAATGTCTACAGGAAGGGACAGGTTATCTGATATATTGTCATTAAAATTCACTGCCTGTAAAAAAAGGTTCTTTTGCGTTTCTTTTTTTTTTTTTTGGAAACATTGAATTTAATAAGTTCAACTGAGCATATAATAACTTACAATAACTGGGATGCCCTGAAGTTGCTGAACACATGGCAAGGAAGGAGGAATTTAATTGTAGTTAAAACGCAGTGTGCAACACAGATTTTTGTTTGTTTTTTTTTTATTCCAGGATATTGTGAGGGTACAAACATTATGGTTACACTTTATGTCTTTGCCTCACCCAAGTGCGGGTTAAAGGTATGCCCTTGCCCCCCTACAGTGCTCCCCGTGTCCTTTAGCTGTGGGTTTACCCCCCATCCCCCTGATCCCTAGAGACTATTTCTGCCATGTGAGCACCCTACTGTTGATCAGTTAGTACCAATTTGATGGCGAGTACAAGTGGAGCCCATTCTTCTGCTCTTGTGGTGCCTCACTTTGGATAATGGGCTTAAGTTTAATCCAGGAAAGTATAAGAGGTTTTAGATCACTGTTGTTTCTTATGATTGAGTAATATTCCATTGTAAACATATACCAAATTTTAATAATCCACTCATGGATTGACAGGCACTTGGGTTCTTTCCACATCCTTGCAATAGTGAATTTTGCTGCCATAAACATTTGGGTGCAGATGTCTTTATCGTAGAATGTTTTGTGCTCTTTTGTGTAGATGCCTAATAGTGCTATTGCTGGATTGAATGGAATTTCTATTTTTAGCTTCCTGAGGTACCTTCAAATTCTTTTCCACAGAGGTTGTGCTAATTTGCAGTCCCACCAGCAGTGTAAGAGTGTTCCTGTCTCTCCACATCCTCGCCAGCATTTGTTGTTTTGGGGATGGACATATTTGAAACTCGGACTTGGCGGGGGGGACCAAGGGCAACATATGTAACCTAAACATCTGTACCCCCATAATATGCTGAAATAAAA
>NW_012153670.1:12879-13390 GCF_000956105.1 Propithecus coquereli | reverse complement strand
TCACATTATCCCTTAAAAGCTAAATATTATATTATGATAAATGGAAATCAAAAGATTTATTCTTTAATGAAATTCCACTGCATACAAATATTACCGCATTTCTAAAAATTCACAAAATCCACAATTCGACAGATGTGTGTCAAAACCTACCTGGTCTCAAAACCATACATTTCCATTAAGGTTGAAACAATCATGGAATATTTATTTCATGAATGAATGAGAAATGGATAAGAATGTGTCATCACCTTTTAAACCCTTTAATTTGTGCTTTCTCATACCCCTGTATTATGATAAAGTAGTAATAGACAAATAACAAAGACCCTTTACCCAAGATATTGATTTGAAGTTTCATTGAACAAAATATGAATTGTTTTAAGTGGGGCTTATGACAATTACCGCTCTATAGATTGCACTGCCTGCATCATACACACATAAAATCTTTGGATGGCATCACAAAAGATTTAATGTACAAAATCTTTATTTGTATATTACCTAATACAATACCATAATG
>NW_012153670.1:0-434 GCF_000956105.1 Propithecus coquereli | reverse complement strand
AGTTATAACAGGTTCTTTGAATTAAAATTACATATCACCAATAATTACCTTAATAAAATACATAAGCACAAATTGGCTGCCTTGTGATACATATTTCAGTGTGGATGACTTATTACTGATCAATAAAATAATTTTAACTGTCTGCTTCTGAATAATACTAATCAATATATTCTACATTTGTGATATAGTATAGTGTAATGATTACCTGGGTAGACTGTGGAGCCAGATTTTCTGGGCTGAAATCCTAGTAGCTATGAGCTGCGTGAATTTGGGAAAATTACTTAACATTTTCTTACCTCAGATTTCTTATCTATAACAGCAGATAGTAATAATACATACTTTAAAGGGCTAGTGTAAGGATTAAATAAGTTCAATATATGTAAAATATTACAGTACTGGTTGGCACATAGTAAACATCCAAATAGGTATCAGCT
>NW_012153669.1:1872-3037 GCF_000956105.1 Propithecus coquereli | reverse complement strand
CATTTATTGAATGAGGATTCTTTTCCTCAGTGTATGTTTTTGTCTGCTTTGTCAAAGATTTGATGACTGTATGAGGATGGTTTTATATCTGGGTTCTAAGTTCTGTTCCACTGGTCAATGGCTCTATTTTTGTGCCGGTACCAAATTGTTTTGATTACTACAACCTTATAATAAAGTTTGAAGTCTGGTAAATTGATACCTACTATTTTTTTTTTTATTGCCTAGAATTGTTTTTGCTATGTGGGGTCTTTTCTGGTTCCATATGAAGCTTAAAATTAATTTATCTATATCTGTGAAGAATGATGTTGGTATTTTAATAGGGATTGCATTGAATCTGTAGATCACTTTGGGTAGTGTAGACATTTTAACATGTTGATTCTGCCGACCACGAGCACGATATGGTCTTCCATCTGTTTCCGTCCTCTGCTATTTCCTTCCTCAATGTTTCATAGTTCTCCCTGTAGAGGTCTTTTACCTCCTTAGTTAAATATATTCCTAGGTACTTTATTTTCTTTGTTGCTACTGTGAAGGGAATTGAGTCTTTGATTTGGTTATTGGTATGACTGCTATTGGTGTATATGAAAGCCCCTGATTTGTGTGTATTGATTTTATATCCTGAGACTTTACTGAATTCATTTATCAATTCCAGGAACCTCTGGTTGAATCCATGGGGTTTTCTAGATATAATATCATATCATCAGCAAATAGTGACAGTGAATCGACTCAAAGAACTGGAAAAAGAACAGACTGACCCCAAACCCAGCAGAAAAAGGGAAATTAATAAGATCAAATCAGAACTAAATGAAATTGACAACAGGGAAACTATACTGAATGTTAATGAAGCAAAAAGTTGATTCTTTGAAAAAATAAACAAAATGACACGCCTTTGGCTAAACTAACGAAAAACAGAAAAGAAAAATCTCTAATAGCTCCATCAGGAACAAAAAAGGAGAAGTTACAACTGATGCTGTGGAGGTTCAAGATATAATTTATGAATATTACAAAAACTATTATGCACAGAAACTGGAAAATGTGAAGGAAATGGACAAATTTTTAGAAACACACAGCCTCCCTAGGCTCAACCAGCGAGAAATAGAATTCCTGAATAGACCAATATCAAAGACTGAAATTGAAACAGCTATAAAAAAAATTCCAAAAAAGAAAA
>NW_012153669.1:0-472 GCF_000956105.1 Propithecus coquereli | reverse complement strand
GTCACTCAAATACATTATATTCTTAGTATTATTATTGCTTTCTTATTTTTCCAGAAATTGCTTTATTTAGTAAGAAAAAAAATGGACTTCTAGTTAGAAGATGTGGTTGAATTCCAGTCTTTATCAATCATATAATCTTCCTAAGGGTCAGCTTTCTTATCTGTAAAATAGGTCTACCGATACTGAGAATTAAGTGGAATATTGTATATGAGATTTCCAATATAAGACTTGATACAGAGGGTGGGCAGAGTAAGTGTTGATTTATTACTTTTCCTACATTTGAAACCATATGCATTTTACTCTTTAAGTTTCTCTAAATAAATATAGCAAATCCCCCAAACCCAGAATATCCTGAGACATTGGTGAAAGCTGCTTACCTGACTGTTGTGCAAATATTAAGAATGTAGATCAGATTTCTGTTCTATTGGAGTTTTCCTCTGAAATTCAGTAGTGTGAGTTTTAGGACTGAGCA
>NW_012153668.1:7256-7641 GCF_000956105.1 Propithecus coquereli | reverse complement strand
GAATCTGACTCTCTGGAGGGTGTTGCCCAGCGAAGTGTGTTTAACAGGCCCTTCTGGGGGATTCCGGTGCATGCTCAGGTTTGAGAGCCGCCTGTCATATGCGATACCCAAGTCTGTACCCTGGTTCAGTGAGAACCCTGGCATCAGACATTCCTATGATCAATTACTCAGGTCACGACCAGTTTTAAGATGAATTGCATGAATGAAAGGACCTCAGAAAGTTGAGACCACATGGCACAGAGGTAAGAGCTGATAGCCAGAAATAGGAGACCCGACTTAAAGCCTCATTTGCTCAGGGTCCTTCAACAAGTCATTTCTTTTTTTTTTTTTTTTTGAGACAGAGTCTCACTGTGTTGCCCGGGCTAGAGTGCCGTGGCATCATCCT
>NW_012153668.1:0-1523 GCF_000956105.1 Propithecus coquereli | reverse complement strand
ACTCATCTTCCCAGGAGGTTGCTTCTGGTAGTCATCAATGTCTGGAAGCTGTTTGGACTTATTTTGATCTTTGTAATGATTATATTATTTTAGAATTATCTCTTTTTGATGGCCTGTACCATAGAGTGTGGTCTCCTTAAGGGTGGGGACCATATCTGTATTTCTGTGTCTGACAGTTGTGCATAGTAGATGCTCAATATACCTTTGACAGGGCATTCAATGGTGAATCTATATATCCCATAGGTACAATATAGATTTTAAAACTTCCTTTTAAGTCAGTAGCAAAGTTTCCTAATAGCTTTATTGCTCTAAATGACACCATTTAAAATGTTACGTTTTCACCAAATTTTAACTATAAAGGCATGATAGCAATGGCTACTTCTTATTGAGCCAAGCCCTCCAGAAACATAACCTCCATTAATTCTTACAATAAACTTATGAGTTAAATATTTTTATTAACCTCACATTATGGATGTGAAATAATATTCTCAAGGTCATGCAGCCCGTAGGTAAAGTGCTTGTTCCTAATCATTAAGTCTGTTGAGAAATTGCTGGTTTCCGGAGACAAGACCGGACAAGGAAGAGGAGACCAGACCAGATGAGGAAGAGGAGACCATACCGGAAGAGAAGACGAGATGGGAGGAGGAAGAGGAGACCAGACCGGAACAGGAGATGAGACTGGGAGACGAGACGAGACCAGACGAGAAAGAGGAGACCAGACCAGAAGAGGAGACGAGACCAGACGAGAAAGAGGAGACTATACCGGAAGAGGAGACCAGACCGGAAGAGGAGATGAGATGGGAAGAGGAAGAGGAGACGAGACGAGACCAGACGAGAAAGAGGAGACTAGACCAGAAGAGGAGACGAGACCAGACGAGAAAGAGGAGACTATACCGGAAGAGGAGACGAGACGGGAGGAGGAAGTGGAGACCAGACCGGAAGAGGAGATGAGATGGGAAGAGGAAGAGGAGACAAGACGAGACCAGACGAGAAAGAGGAGACCATACCGGAAGAGGAGACGAGACAGGAGGAGGAAGAGGAGACCAGACTAGACTGGACAGGGAAAGGAGACCAGACTGGAAGAGGAGACGAGACGGGAGGAGGAAGAGACAAGAACAGAGCATTAAGGGAAGGATGGGGCCCTTCTGAGCACGGGCCCTGGGCAACTGCACACCCACGAAGCCATCCCTGGTTAGGGGAAGCTGACGCAGCAATGAGTGAATCTGGCAATGATCTGCGGGGCTGGCCTGGGGCAAAACTGCAGAGGGGACAGCTTGTTTGGGATCAGGGTGTCTATTCCATCGATGTCCCTTCCTTGGCCCCTCCAAGCCGCCTCCTTCTTTTTCAGTTCCCCAGAGCTCCCCAACTCTCACCTCCTCCATCGCCTCCCCTCAGAGAACCTGCCCACAAGTGAGGCTGTAAGAAGGTTTCAGACACTGAGGTGGAGTTTGTGTTTTTACAAATATTTAAATCTCAGAAGCAGTGATGCTGGGATTTCAGGCATTAGCTTGCTCATGGGAAAA
>NW_012153667.1:17124-17495 GCF_000956105.1 Propithecus coquereli | reverse complement strand
AGAAGAGTTAAGGGAGAATGGGCAATGACTGATATTGGGTACAGAGTTTCTTTGGGGAATGATAAAAATGTTCTAAAATTAGATTGTGGTGATAGTTGTACAACTCTGTAAATACACTAAAAAATATTGATTTATATATTGAACAAGCAAACTTTATGGGATGTAAATTATATCTCAATAAAGCTATTTTTGTTTTGTTTTTTTGTTTTTTAAAAAAGACTGGATGGAAAAAAAACTTCGAGTCTGCTAGTCCGGAAAAAGACTCACTAGGATAAGACTCAGAGTCTCCCATAATTTTATAAAATAAGAGCAATAGTGGAGAAATACAAATCCAAATATCACCAAGTATTTTAAAAGTACTATCAAACCCA
>NW_012153667.1:12516-13104 GCF_000956105.1 Propithecus coquereli | reverse complement strand
AGTATGGACATAATTAGGTTTTTCTTTTGCTTAACTACAAAAATCAAAGGAATATTTTGCCATCCTCAACTTTACTGGTTCTTGGAATGTTTGCAATAACTATGTACAGATAAAATTTAGATGAACTTTTTGAAAGCTTGACTCTTTTTTGAAGATGGTTTATTTCAATTAGAATTGAATGAAAGGTTAAGCCAGCTTTTCTATATAAATTATTGAATATTGCTGAGTCACGTGGGTGTTAAGACTTTGACAAGTTGTGATATTTTCTTCAACATGTGACACTAAAAAATATGACACCCAAGAGCCAATTTGTAAGATATATTTTTCTCAAAACATCTTATAACTTAAGAAATGTTCCATTTCAGTTTTTTAAAACCTGTTTTCTCAAAAGCGTCAATTTTTAATTAATGCCAACTATTGAGTTTGAAGATTAGTCATATTTCTTGCTGTTACTATTTTTTAATTTTCAGGGAGATGTAAGGAAGAAAATGTTTTTAAAAAGAATGGGGTATGATTTTAAGAACTTATTATTATTAGAATATTGTCTGTCTTCATTTATTATGGGATTCAATGTACGGAAATCTGCAG
>NW_012153667.1:0-326 GCF_000956105.1 Propithecus coquereli | reverse complement strand
TTTAAAAGAAATTTCCAAGTGTTATACTCCTGAAAGTTTTTCTTTCCATATTCATTCTCCATAGGTAATTAAAATCTAGATAGCATGTACATATTCTTATATTAAGATTCTGTGTTTAATTTGAAGCCTTGAAATATCCATGGCTGTTAAAGATTTCATATTTTAAGACAAGGACTAAATAGTCATTGACTAATGCTAATATCTTTCTCTATTCCTAAACTGAAAGCAGCCATCTTTATTACAGGTTGGGAAAAGGATGTTGAGAACACTCTTAATTTAAATAGCATCTCACTTGGTAAAGAATTCAAAACTTGGAGTGCTAAAGG
>NW_012153666.1:2742-3707 GCF_000956105.1 Propithecus coquereli | reverse complement strand
TATTATTTTTTTTTTGAGATAGGGTCTCTCTCTATTATCCAGGCTAGAGTGCAATGGAGTCATCATAGCTCACTCAAACCTCAAAATCCTGGACTCAAGGAGTCATCCTACTTCAGCCTCCTGAGTAGCTGGAACTACAAGTGTGTGCCAACATGTCTGCATAATTTTTTATTTTTTGTAAACATGGGGTCTTGCTATATTGCTCAGGCTGGTCTCAAACTCCTGGGCTCAAGCAATTCTCTTACTTTGGCTTCTCAAAGTGCTGGGATTACAGGCATGAGCTACCACATCCTGCCTCAAACATATTTATTTTGTTTATATTGTAATTCCTAACAGCTAGATTTTGGCAGAATATTAAACACAATAATATTAAGTCTGTTTATTTTTCTTATTTGTACCTCTACTTATAAACTTTCTACTTTACATTATAAATCATGCAAGCAAAAATAAAGTATAAAATTATACATGTTCTCAATACGTTCCTCCTCTGCTTTTTCTTTCTTTTGAATAAGGTATAGGCATATATATTAGTCAGCTTGGACTGCCATAACATAGGCTGGATGCCTTAAACAACAACAGAAATTTATTTTCTCATAGGTCTGGAGGCTGGAAATCTAATATCAGGGTTCCAGCATGATTGGGTTCTGGCGAGAGCTCTCTTCTTGGCTTGTAGACTGCCACCTTCTTGCTGTGTCCTGAAACGGAGGACAGAGGAAGAGCAAACTTGCTGATGTATCTTCTTATAATGACAGTAATCCCATCATAAGGGTTCCATCCTCATGACCTCCTTTAAACCTAGTTATTTCCCAAAGGCCTCATTTCCAAATACTATCACATTGGGAATTATGGATTGAACATAAGAATTTTGGAGGAACACAAGCATTCAATCCATAACAATATGCATTTCTCCTTTCACATTGGTCTGTTAATATCTATTGCTATGGTTTGAATGTATGTGTCTCCCC
>NW_012153666.1:2173-2692 GCF_000956105.1 Propithecus coquereli | reverse complement strand
AACACAATAATATTAAGTCTGTTTATTTTTCTTATTTGTACCTCTACTTATAAACTTTCTACTTTACATTATAAATCATGCAAGCAAAAATAAAGCATAAAATTATACATGTTCTCAATACGTTCCTCCTCTGCTTTTTCTTTCTTTTGAGTAAGGTATAGGCATATATATTAGTCAGCTTGGACTGCCATAACATAGGCTGGATGCCTTAAACAACAACAGAAATTTATTTTTTCATAGTTCTGGAGGCTGGAAATCTAATATCAGGGTTCCAGCATGATTGGGTTCTGGCGAGAGCTCTCTTCTTGGCTTGTAGACTGCTACCTTCTTGCTGTGTCCTGACACGGAGGACAGAGGAAGAGCAAACTTGCTGATGTATCTTCTTATAATGACAGTAATGCCATCATAAGGGTTCCATCCTCATGACCTCCTTTAAACCTAGTTATTTCCCAAAGGCCTCATTTCCAAATACTATCACATTGGGAATTACGGATTGAACATATGAATTTTGGGGGAACA
>NW_012153666.1:0-398 GCF_000956105.1 Propithecus coquereli | reverse complement strand
TAATACATCTAGCTGTGTGTAAACATAGACGCTCCTTTTGCCAAAAACAAATTGTGGTATATTAATGGAGGAATTTATATCAGTTTCTCAAGGTAAGATATGGAATCATACTGACACTGTAATATAGATAACAATTCTCAAAACAACTAAACCACATCATAAGTGGTAATATATAAGGGTTTAATTTATCACGATTGTTATCATAACAACATTATCAACATTATATATTCAGTTTCTTTTTACAAGACAGTATATACTATATTTCTTTTTTTCTGTTAAATTAACATATACAAATAGATTCACATTTGAATGTTTTATAAGGTTCTTAAATATCTCCTAAGGGGAAAATTAAAAAAATGGATGCAGTAAGGTTGTATCTCCCAGGAAAATTTTCAACA
>NW_012153665.1:3747-4143 GCF_000956105.1 Propithecus coquereli | reverse complement strand
CAGGGGAGTTTGTTCAGAAACCTGCTCCATCCTGCTAATTCCTTAGAAACGCTAACAGTCTGTTACGGAGTTTAAAAATCACAGATCTAGTTCAATCAATTTATTTTACAAATACAGACACTGAGGCCCACAGAGACTTTGCTGATGGTCTCATAGCTAATTAGTGACACAACTTGGACTAGAACCTAAGTTTCCAGTCTCCTGATTTTGGAACTCTCCCACCACACCACTGACAAACTGTTGTGGCAATCTGAGGATAATAGCTAATGTGTAACATATCATTCTTTTTTTTTCTTTTACAGTTTATATTTGTGAGACCCATAATATATGTTCATTAAAGATAAATGAGAAAATAAATCTAAGCCAAAATAAAATAATTTAACTTATTTGCCATTC
>NW_012153665.1:3340-3697 GCF_000956105.1 Propithecus coquereli | reverse complement strand
TTGTTGTTGTCACTAAAATAAGCTTTGGATTCACTACTTTATTTTTATACTACTACTACTGTTATTACTACTGCAACTGCCTTGTAGACCAGTATCTGTGAAAAACGGTGAGAATTACATTAGGAAAAATTCCTACTGCTGGCACAAATACTTTTTGTTTGTTTTTAGTTTTAGACACAAAATTTCAAAGGGCCATCCATAAAAACCAGGGAACTAAATCACGAACGCAATAACAGCATGTGAGACTGTTCTATCCATATTTCAGCCAACACTGGATGGCTAATTTTTAATCTCTGCAAATATGCTAAGATGAAAAATGGTTCTTACTCTTTTTTTTGTTTCATTCATTACTAGTGA
>NW_012153665.1:0-405 GCF_000956105.1 Propithecus coquereli | reverse complement strand
ATAAATATTTAATATTTTGTTCTTAGCAACTTTTAAAAGTTCCAAGACTTCTGAAAAATAAAGGCCTAGGATTGATGCTAACTTACTTTGTTTCCTCAAATAGAGGCTACTCAAAGAAACTAAAAAGTAGATAATATTATTCCTATTTTATGGATTTTTAATACTGCACTCAAAGGAACTAAGTAACTTGGTCCAAGTTCACATACCTAGTGAGTGATAGGCAAAAGATCTGAACAGACACTTTATAAAACATGCAATCCAAATGGCCAGTAAGTATAAGATGCTCAATGTCATTAGTTATCAGGCAAACGCAAATTAAAACCACAATGAGCTACTACTACATACGTACCAAAATCACTAAAAAAAATTTTTCAGCTGGTAAGCAGTTATCGGCAAGGATGTAAA
>NW_012153664.1:13671-14079 GCF_000956105.1 Propithecus coquereli | reverse complement strand
AGAGATTACTTAGCTCATTGGAAGTGACTTAAAAGAGAGAGAGTGGAATGGTTCAAATCTTTCTAAATTAACAGTTGCAAAGCAACCAAAGCAGGGTAATTGAATCCCATTGCCTCTCATATGAAGCATGGTCAAGGAAGAATGGATTGAAATTAATAGAAAACAATAGCTTACTAGGAATAATCATTTAAACATGTGAAGTAATTATGATCATTTAATTAAAAGAGACCATGAAAATTTAAATTATAATTCAAATAAGCTGAAGTTTTAAGACCATTGTTTAATGTGATATATAATTCCTTATTGATTCTGAAACATCTCAAGGTGGTTTATAGTTTGTTCTGACATCAATTATCATAGTACCATTAGATTGTCTATTTTTAATTCAAAACATCTAATAACTGGTCT
>NW_012153664.1:13250-13621 GCF_000956105.1 Propithecus coquereli | reverse complement strand
TTTCTTTCTTTCTTTCTTTCTTTCTTTCTTTCTTTCTTTCTTTCTTTCTTTCTTTCCTTTCTTTCTTTTCTCTCTTTCTTTCTTTGACAGAGTCTTGCTCTGTTGCCTGGGCTAGGTAGCAGTGGTGTCATGATACCTCAGTGCAACCTCAAACTCCTGGGTTCAAGCAATAATCCTGTCTTAGCCTCCCAAATAGCTGGGACTAGAGGTGTGAGTAACCACGCCTGGCTAACTTTTTATTTTTATTTTTGTAGAGACAAGATCTAGTTATTATCAACATCGGGGCAAATTTCTAAGTACCTAAATATTATGTTTTCATTTTCCAGGATTAATATATTGTACTGTTCTTGCTAATACTCCAAAGAGACATA
>NW_012153664.1:0-2460 GCF_000956105.1 Propithecus coquereli | reverse complement strand
AGGATGAATTTATAATGTATACTATTTTTAAGCTATCTAAATCACAGTTTATAATTTTTTTCTTTAGTGTTATGATTGAGATGTAGTGGTACACAATTTAAAATTTAAAGCATTGGTAAAAGTATTGTCAATTATATTGATGGAAAGTATAAATCAACTTTTGAGAAATGCTTTACTTGTAGGAAGTTTTCAAAAAAAGGTTTGTTTCTGAAATAGGCTATAGAATAACAAATATTCTGGTTTTCCATGATTTAAAATAAAACGAATCTTCACTTGGTTTCATATTTTTTCACTAGTTTCAATCACTTTCTTTTATGGATTAAGATGAATTCTCTTTATTTCTTTAAAGAATGGATGACATCGTTTTGTGCTAGTAGTTATTTTTGTAACCCACCAGCATATCTAATTCAGCATAAGTGCAAGCACTTTAGATATATATCCACTGTGATAAAGAAATTGACACTGAGATTGTCACTGAGATGCTCCAAGATTAATGATCCTTCTTAAACATAAGATATCATTATCAATTCAGGGTCACCCAAAAGGAAATCAACGAGCTGTCAAAAGTATAGCACTACTGCTATTTTTCTCAAAAGAGACATTATCTACATTTTGTTTTCTTTAATATATTTTTTCTGTATATAAAATAAAATAAAGCCTATATAACTTTAAGATTAAAAAACTAAACTCGCTGTTAACTCTTAAAGAAGAAATGACAGCTTTTCACTCTTCCTCCTATATTTAAACTGAAAACTCAAGATGGGATACCACATTTTTTATGTTGAACTTTAGCTGGCATTGGGACTATATTCAATTTGAAAATTTGATAATAAAATCAGGCTTATTACATAGTGCATACACTTTCTAAACAAATATTCTCACTGCTACCTATAATTAAAATACTCGATAAAAGTGATTCTTTATTGAAGGCATTTTATGTCATACATACCATTTTTAGTGTTCCATGCATATTGATACATTTACACCACAAAAATCCCCTGAAGGACTATTAATGTACTCATCAGAGTCCTGGCAGGAAAAGATATACTACATTAAAAGTGAATATTTTGTAGAATATGTGAAAAAGGGGGATGCTATTTAAAAAGCCATGGGTGTAGTAAAACTATAAAGTATGGTCCTGTGTCCTGGATATTCATGGCAGTGTATTACACGTTTAGGAGATGTCTGGAAGCTAAAATTGATAAGGACTTGGTGATACCTCGGATATTGAGGGTGAGTGAAAAGACCCCCAAATATTTGGCTTATGCAACTGGAGGGATGGATGTTGCATTGACTTTAGGTAAGTAACAGTAGACAATGATCTGATTTAAAGACATTTTGATTTGAGGGAAGGGAAACATATTCAAAGAGAGACAATAGTAACCAGTTTCACGTAAGGTTTGGAGCTCATGGAAGTCTGGGCCATGTATATAATTTGGGGAGCCGTGATGCATAGTCAATAATTGAAACCATGAACATGGATAAGATAAACTTGGGAGGGAACATCCTGTGGACATAAAGAAGTAGAGTTTTTATAGATATTTTTGAGCAGGATAATATAGTTTAAATTATACAATTCCCTATTAATGTAAAAATTAAATTATTTCTGAGAGAAGAGTATTTGTTTAGCTATTCTTACACCAACCTCTGGTAAAGCACATAGTAGGTGCAGCTAATGTTGGATTAAATGTTATTATGTGAATAGTAAAAAGAAAGACAGAGAGGATAAATGTTAAAGGAAAGTTTGAGTATATGCCAGTTGAAGTCATCAAAACTTTGTATAATTAAAATATTTTTAATCTATAAAAATATGTTAATTGTAAAAGTTTATTTTGCATTGAAAGGTGATTTTGTAAAGGATTGAAATATATCTGCTTTTGTCAATATGTGAACTCCAGTAGAAACATTGAAATATCTCTTCAGTGGAATTAACTTTCAAGTATCATTTTGGAATTTAAGTAAATTATATTACTGTGAAAAATTATAATGATTAAGGATGAACAAGAAAGATTACAAATAACTACCATCTACGTTATGCAGCACAAGATTTACTTCTGCGTCTTTCTGAACATCATGGAATGAACCTCATAAAACTGACCAAAAATCTTCATCTAAACCGGATAAATTCCAGTGGAACAACTGGACTTGGAACATTGTTAAGCAAAGTAAGGAACTCATTTTGGTTAAATTTCTTATAAAGTATTAGACTCATTCTTGTGAGCTCAAACCATTCTGAGGGTTACCAAAGAATATATGCTATCAGGGATCCTCCAAAGTAAACAAAGTCAGTGTAATAAAAGTTCATCTTACTGGGCATTTACATCATGTCAAATGTTATAATTATATATTTTTTTCCAATCATCACAAACCTCAAGACATATATTTGCAATATTAATCATGACAGAATTGAGACTAAAATAAGGTAAGTGATTTTTCTGAAAATCGTCTAGTTATATAAAA
>NW_012153663.1:177300-177632 GCF_000956105.1 Propithecus coquereli | reverse complement strand
AATATTAGGGACAAAGTGGTCTAGTTAAGAAGCATGTAGTTAGATTTATTGGAATGACCAATGTGTGAAAATCTGTGTATTACTCCCACCTGCCCGATCCCTAATGAATGTTATTTCCATATGTGCACATAAGTGTTGATAAATTAGTACCAATTTGATGGTGAGTACATGTGGTGCTTGTTTTTCCACTCCTGTGATACTTCACTTAGTAGAATGGGCTTCAGCTCCATCCAGGATAATACAGTAGGTGCTAGATCACCATTATTTTTTGTGGCCTAGTAGTACTCCATGGTATGCATATATCGCATTTTTGAATCCACTCATGTATTGAT
>NW_012153663.1:174849-175770 GCF_000956105.1 Propithecus coquereli | reverse complement strand
TCTCTCTCTCCCAACCCCTGCCCTCTTTGGGGTATGTGTGCATATGTGTAGACCTAATTCAGTTAGTTCAGTGTAGTGTTTACCTCTAACGTATAGGGAAATTGCTGCAATTGAGGAGAGACACACAAAATGTTTCTGTTTGCTGGCTTTTCTATGCTTTTCTCTGTTTAAGGGTTACACAGGCAATATCTTTATAATATTTTACTAAACTAAGGTATATGTTTATTTGTGTTATATTTCAGAAAAACAAAAGTGGAAAAAATGTATGTTGATATACTAGATGTGTTAACTCTGAATTCTGTATGTCTCCCCAAAATGGGTTTCTCTGTAAGTTATAATATAATGTATGCTTTAATTGGAGAGAGAATCTTGAAATTAAGAATATTAGGGCACATATTCTGTCTTTTTTTTTTTTTTTGTCAGTTTGGTGCATACTTGAGTTCCAAACAAGGAAGATTACTTAATATCTACTTTCATGACCTAGAGAAGCCAGAAATCTTCTATTGTCTTGATCCCAGTGAAGGCAGATGACAGAAGACATACTCCAAGGGAATTCTATATTATTTAGTAAATTCTTTATTCAGTCCAGGACTAATGGTATATTGGTTCTTTTGTCACCTGGGGAATAATTATGCTGCATATATGTAGAATAAACCTTACTTCTTAAGAGTCAAAAAATTCCTGTTTTCATCCTGGTGGTAAAAGCAATCCAGAGCCACACACAAAAATAGTCTTTGGGTTTACTCTATGAAATGAAAAGAAACCTTAAAAATTTGACAAGTAAAGTATAAAAAAATGAATACAAATTTGGCTGCGTGGATGATTGTTAATAAAAAAAGACAAGAAGTTCTGCTTTCAGTAAGGGCAGTATTACTGAAAGAAAACTCTTACTGTATTGGTATACTATATTTATGTTTATTT
>NW_012153663.1:173709-174052 GCF_000956105.1 Propithecus coquereli | reverse complement strand
GTTGTTAGTAGGAATGTAAATTAGTACACATACAAAGGGGAACTATTGGTGTTCACTAAAGCTGAATATAGCACCATCCTTATACCTGAGCAAGCAGTACTTTCTGCCATGGGCCCTGAATCTCAGGGGTACTATGCTTTAAGGATGTACCTCGCTTATATTTCCAAGTATATCTTTTGTTCCTGAGATTTGCCATGGTACAGCATCAACATAGGCATCACCAACCGCAAGGAACAACCACTCACTCTTTGGTTAAAGGAGGAGCACAGATCATGACACCATGTGACAGTGAAATTGTTAAACCTTTCACCAGTGATGAACTGGGTTGGTATGGTATACTGGT
>NW_012153663.1:173288-173659 GCF_000956105.1 Propithecus coquereli | reverse complement strand
GTATAAAATATTCTTAAAACTCTGTGATGTTTTAGAAGCAATATTAGAAAAGAATAGGATTGAAAATACACCCATACTCCCAAACTGAGACAAGATATCATACCTATTACAAAGATTCTAGAATCCCTACAAATGCCAAGAGAGATAAATTTAAGAATAACTACACTAAGCATATCTTAACACTGCTAGAAAAACTGCGTGGCCAGAGTCAGATGGCTTAACGGGTTAACTTCAGAGGAACAATAAGAATTTTCCTTTCTCAAAAGAAGCAATGAAAACCAGATAACAATGAAAAGATACAAAGTCGACCCAATTGTGAAAGGTAAAACGATAAAGATCTTAGGAAAAGCATGTAATATAGCTTCCTGATT
>NW_012153663.1:172892-173238 GCF_000956105.1 Propithecus coquereli | reverse complement strand
TTGGTTAAAGGAGGAGCACAGATCATGACACCATGTGACAGTGAAATTGTTAAACCTTTCACCAGTGATGAACTGGGTTGGTATGGTATACTGGTTGAAAAATATGCACTGGCAAGTACAAGATCTCAGACTTCTGAGAGATTCAGAACAAATAGTAATTATTATGGAAAAATGGATAGAAAGACTACTGTTGGATGTTATTGGTGTACTAAAGAAAAGACAACCAATATTTGAGGGTGAATAATCACCAAATTAAATCAGAATCAGCCTCCAAGCCAGGGTAAAAGGCACTCTCATCTCCTTTAGATGGAGGCAGAAATCACTGAGGACAAGGCCCAGGGAATAT
>NW_012153663.1:170235-172659 GCF_000956105.1 Propithecus coquereli | reverse complement strand
TCAAAGGATGAATGATTAAACAAACTGTGGCACATCCATGCAATGAAAATCTATTCAGCAATAAAAAGGAATGCACAATTGATACACATGATAAAAACTTGTATAAGTTTTCATGGAATTAATCTAAGGAAAAATGCCGCCCCCTAAATATTGCATACTCTATAATTCCATTTACATAACATTTTTGAATGACAAAATTATAAAAACATTGAAAAGATACATTAGTGATTATCAGGGGTTAAGTGTAGTTGAGGGGGAGGTGTGAGTGTGGCTGTAAGAGGCATAGGGATACTACATTGATGGAAATGTTATGTGTCTGGACTGTATCAATGTCAATATTCTGGTTGTGATATTGTACGATGGTTTTGCAAGATGTTACCATTAAGGAAACTAGGTAAAGGGTACTGTGGCTCTCTGTATTGTTTCTTACAAACTGCTTGTGAGTCTACAATTATTTCACAATAAAAATGTATCTAAAAATACTTTAAAAACTAATTAGAAAAGCTTATAAATATGTATCTACATACACGCCCCAACATAGTATCGAGCTTAAATGTTCTTTATAGTTCTTAGGACAAACTAAAATAATAATTCTAAGCTTAAGGAAATATATTCAGTAAATACTTCTTCAAATGCCACATTAATGTTGACAGTCAGTATTCCCTAAAGTAACAATATTTATTTGTAATGGGGAATATTTTTAAACACAAGGGATTTCTGAGAACAGAGATTTGATGATATTATTCTGATACTTTTTTCCCTAGGATTCATTATAAGTAGGCAAAATAAATTTGAAACAAGCATATTTCAATTAGGGAGTTTAACATTAAAAGCATGCTGTATGGGGCCAAATAGCTAATGTTTTATTATACAAGAAAAGGATATAACATGTGCCATAGTGCAATTTTTTATTGTGAGAGCCCACAGGCTGACATCAATGTATTCAGATAATAAACATCTTGGCATGTCTTAGGCTGAGTGTTACCATGGGAAGAAAGAAAGAGACCACTAATAGAAAAAAATATATACACGCCATTTAAGAGATCTGACATCTCTCTCCTCCTAATTTCCTCAAAATTTCTCTAGGCTCAGCATTATTCAACGTTTAAAGAGCATCAAATATTTTGAGTTCAGTCTGTTGACACTTATAAGCTTGAAAACAAATCACAGTCTGACCCAATCATACTAATGCATTGTGTTCACAAGCTATTGCTTGAGAATGCACATGCTTGGTCCTTGTGTTATAAAAAAAAAATAAAATTTTCCCTTAAAATCAGCTATCAACCTATAAGTGCCTGAAAATTAATGACTTAAGACACAGTAAAAATAATAACTCAAAATACTGTTGCTGTGCAGTGTCAAGTGTAGTATATTACTAATATTAACTTCAAGTCACTGGGTTTTCTGATATATTATTCTATCCCTTTATATACAATAAGAAATTTGTAGAGACAGTGTACAGTGTTGTAAAGGATATATTGATTTTCTGTGGTTTACAGCCAGGTAAGCAATGCTTCTGGTTGTTCTCAGCCACAGATGCTGCTACTATAACGGCCTTGATGAACTACCCTGACTAGCGTTCGAAAATGAACATCAGTCAAAATGATGTCACTTTGGCTGGTTCATTAGCTGACAAGGAATTTCTGCAGGGAAAATTTTTATGTACAATTTACCACTAGCTAACTTGACAAAGATGTGTTTGTCTTGCAGAAAGTCACCACTACTCAAAGCAGCTAGAGAAAATTCAACTAGAAAAGTCTCAGAAAGAAAACAGAGATTCAGTCCTTTTTAGGATGACATTCAGAAAGGCATTATAATACAATAAATAATTTGATTCATAACAAATACCTCTTTTCATCTGATATGGTTATAAACTAGGAACAAATGGAGCTTCCTCATGGAATGTCATATACTCCACCGTATTCTTGGCACGTAATTTTTGAACAACAAATCTTAAGCATTTTATTTTGAAATAACTTCAGACTTAGAGAAAAGCTCCTGTTTTATTCTTCATATAGATTTTCCTAATTTCTTTTTTCACTGTTTCCTAATTTTAAGGGATGCTGTGAGTAGGATTCTCCTACTTTGACACAGTGCTTTTGGATGACTGGAGTATAGGTTTTACAAGGCTCAGTAGAGAGATACTGAGAACTCTTGGGACACTTTCATTTTGGTGAAGATTATGATTGATTCTGTGACTGAGATCTTTAGGGCTATGCTACATGAAAAGTGGTGCAGATTTGGATATTTCAGGTTTGTGAACTGCTTGTTAACAGAGCATTCCAGCACACAATTACTGGAGACAGCTTATAAAACTGGATATAGAGCAATTTAGCTGTAGATAAACTCATAAAGTGAGTTGAGCATGATGCAAGCTGCTTCCTAGTTATGGATAGAATAACTATGTTATAATGTATGATTTTT
>NW_012153663.1:168838-170185 GCF_000956105.1 Propithecus coquereli | reverse complement strand
CATTTTTATTAATAACTCAAATATTTGCTAGTTTATGGTGCAGGTGAGCTAGACCTGGTAATTTGGAGATGAATTTCACACATAATTTCAATTTCTCTCATTATTCCAAAACAACACAAATATTATTATAATCACCATGCCTGATATATCAATACACTACTATTTATACTTGCTTGTGTCCTTAATTGTTGTACTGAGAACAGAATTTTAAGAATCTTTACCTGATACACTTGAATATCAAGAGGTTTACATTATTATAGATCTCTTCTCAATTGCAACTTTTATAAAGACGTAGAAAATCACTTCTCAAGAATAGAGAATCAGAAGGTGATGGTGATGAATTTGGTTATTTTAATCATAACTCTCTCCTTAATGTTAATATTATGGCATTATTTTATAAATAATCTCTGGCCACTATTATCCATATAATAAATATTTTTGTTAATATGTCTCTGGAAATAGTTGTCCTACTTTGATTTCCATTTATACTAATTGAATTAATGTGATTAGAGGGTTGACAAAAATTAAATGTTATAGGCATATTATTGCTAATTTTGTCTTATTTCTCCACTGTCCAATCTTAGAGCACACCTGTTTTTAAAGAATAGGATTAAAGAGATTTCATTGTAAAATTCTAGAGTCTCGAATATCCATTTCTATGTCTGGAAATTTAATAACACCAACCATTTTCTGAGGAAAATGTGTCCCTCAATTGGTCAATTCCTCCCAGTCCCATTTATATGTGGATCCATCATATACATGAACTAATATTCATATTTATTAGTTCTTAAGTAAGGAATATGCATATATCTTTCATTTACAACATTGAATTTAAAAACCTAAACTTCTTTCAAGAGAATATAATTTATCAAAATCTTTCTTAAACAAAAATACTCTTGGCCTATTTTGGTGTGGATTGCAACACAACATTCCTGCTGAGAACATCTAGAAAATTTGGATAAAATATCAAACATTTATTCAAATGCAACATAGAATTGTCAAGGCAGAAAACTTGGGGCCAACATCTCAGAGAAGAGAACTGCAGAGAAGCAAATATTCCACAGTGCCTTCTTCCCTGAAGGCATTTGTCTACTCTTGGTAAATCCAGGGAGAGGGCCTATTAGCTGTTGCTTGACAGGCCAAACACCAGTAGAAATTCTGGCAATCTTATGGATTGGAAAAGCAAGGAAAAGGTATATACTTTTGGGAGGGTGGGGGGAGGCAATCAAGGGTAATTTATTAGAAGGGTAATGGAAAAATGTTATCCCAAATCACTACTGTTTGACCTTAATTTATTTGGTAAACTCTTAATCCATGCTGAACAGACTAAAAGTAACACACAGAAAA
>NW_012153663.1:165751-167638 GCF_000956105.1 Propithecus coquereli | reverse complement strand
GGAGATGCAGCCTTCAGTGCAAAACACAAGTGTGTTAGGAGGAAGGGTTGGAGAGTTAGAGATTATAAAGACAATGCAGGGCTGGGAGGGGAGTCAGGGCAATGAGGCACAGAGTCTTGATGGGATGACCCTTAAGCCCCAAGTTATCAGTCTCTCTTAATTGGCTGGTTCTAAGTGGTAATGCAGTTGATGCCAAGTGTTCTGTTGGTGTCTGTTGGGGAATATTTTAACTGCAGTTGTTTTAAACATTGTTTTCAGGAACTATTCTTTTACTTGATTACAGAAAACAGGTTTTACAACACTTTGCCAGGACACAGAGAGCATGAGCACTCCCTTACCTTGCTATGGCCTTTTAGTTCTGCTTTAGACGTTTGAGCCACAGGCAGTCCATCCTGTCTGTCAATTGGAGGCATAATTTTACATAATACATTACTAAAATGAAGAAATTAACATTGGTGCAATTCAATTAACTGAACTATGGACTTCACTTGAATTTCATCAGTTTTCCCACTAGTGCCTTTTTTCTGTATTAGAATCCAATCCAGTATCCAGTATTCTCATCTCTTTAGTCTCCTCCCAGGCCTTGACAGTTCCTCAGTATATCCTAATCACACCTTAGCCTTAGGCAGTCCCTGTGCCCCTGGGTCTTGGGCGCTGACTTCTCAGTGCTCCTGTCTTTCCTGACATAGTTCTGACCTTGGCACGTAGTCCTGCAACTTCTGGAGTGTTAGAGTTAATTTTTATCTGTACCCTTTACTTCTGAGGCTGCCAGAAAATATACAGAAAAAACAATTAAATTTGAATTTGACATAAACAACAGATAATGTTTTAATGTAAGGACATCCCAAATATTACATTGTACACACTTATACTAAAATATAATGTTTATATGAAATTAATTTAACTGTGTGTCTTGTTATAGGAAAGTTTAAGTTTTTCCCCTGAAGTTTTGACACTTTGTGGCCAAAAAACAAACTCATAATAGATAGATTAACAGGAAAAAAAGGGCATAAAAATTTATTAATGTACATGTAGTCATGGAAGACCTACAAAATATCAGAAATTCAAAGAAAGGGCCAAATGGTTGATGGTTTTATGCCATTTTCAGATTATAGAAAGAATACAGGCTTGGACCTTGACAAAACAGGTTACAATGGCAAGAGAGGTTATGGGAGGGGGAAGAGGAAAGGCAAGGGACAAAGGTTCTCTTGTTATGCAGATGAATCTGTCAGGTGTAGTCTGTTTTCAGTTCTTAATGTGCTCTTGGACAAAGAAAGACCAGACACACCAAAAGCAAAGCAAGCATGAAACAAAGTTTATTGAGGAAGGACAAGATAGGTTTGCAGAGCAAGAGCAAGATACACTGGCCACAAACAACGAATGGACCACCTGTCGTAACAAAATGGGTCTCAGTTATGGTCTGGGGTCTTGTTTTATAGTGTCTGGATTAGGCCCTCCTTATGGTTCAGACATCACCATCGAATCACTTTGATGGACAATTGGGAGATACAGAACCTGAGTCTTACTACGCATGCAGGTCTCCCATGAGCCTCTCTGAAAGCCCATTTGGAGGGTGAACCTCAATGTAGATTTAAGCTAATGACGTGATAATTAGCCTTAGGTTGTTAGGTCACCTTTCAGACCCTATTGTACCTCTGCATTCTTTTGCAGTTGGTGCATTAAGTTCTGATTGGCAGATTAGTAGGGTGTTCCCTCCTCCCCCAGGTGTGGTAGTTGCTTGGGGCACCCAATTTTTTATCCAGGAGGGGCCAGAGGTCTCTCACTTTCTACCTAATAGTGAGAATGTAAAATGGTACAGCTACTCTGAAAAATAGTTTGTTAGTTTCATATAAAAACTGATTATTTGTCCCAAAGAAATGAAAACTA
>NW_012153663.1:152116-152678 GCF_000956105.1 Propithecus coquereli | reverse complement strand
GTCATTCAAACCCTTAAATAGTCTCTTTGAGTCACTATATTAATCATGCGCCTTAGCCGATGGCCCAGGGATGACAGCATGGAAACAGAAAACTCAGGGGATAGAATTATGCAATAAATTTACATTTGTTACTAACTGAGTCTGTCACCATATACACCATATACAGTTGAATTTCCTGGAAATACTCTCACAGTGCCTACTTCCACGTTTAACTCACTATGAATTCTCAATATTCTGAAAAAATTAGTGGATGTGTCTACATAACAGATTGTCAGATCCCAGCATAATCCATATAAACTGGCACTAAATAAACTTTTTTTTTTTTTTTTGGCAAGTACCCTTAAAAACAGGTTGTTTAAATATTTTTCCTGTCTTGAACTAAAATCCATATACTTTTCTCATCTTCCTTTTGCATTCCTGGAGTGGGGATCCTGCAGCCTTATAGCCACATGTGGCCTTCTAGATCTTTAATGTGGCCTTTTGACTGAATCCAAGTTTTACAGAACAAATACCTTCTATTTTTATTGATACATTTGAGAGTGGTTGCAGATTTGATGAATCT
>NW_012153663.1:138942-140956 GCF_000956105.1 Propithecus coquereli | reverse complement strand
TTACTCTTATTATTTCCTTGAAAAAGATTTATACCCCTTTGTCATTGTTGAGTCCTTTTAAACTCCAATACTCTTACATTTACATTGATTTTGTCCCATAGGACCTGTAAGCTTTGTTTACTCTGTTTCTGTTTACTCTATTTTCTCCTCTGACTGTATATTTTCAACTAGTCTGTCTTCAGGCTCACTTTTTCTTCTGTCTGATCAATTCTGTGGTATAGACTTTTTATTGTATTTTTTCAGTTCATTAATTTTATATTTAGCTCCAAGTTTTCTGTTTGATTTTTTTTATTATTTCCATCTCTTTGTTAAATTTCTCTGATAAATTTTTTTAATTCCCTTTCTGTATTATCCTATGTTTTGCTGAGTTTCCTTGAAACTGCTATTTTGAATTCTTGATCTGAGAGGGCACACATTGCCATCTCATTGGGGTCAGTCCTCATTGGGGGCAGCTCCTTGTTTTGTCCATTTGGTGAGCCTATGATTCCCTGTCTGCTCTTCTTTCTTATGGATGTATATCTATGTCTTCACACTAAAGGATTAGGTATTTAACCAGTTTTTGTTGTCTGGCTTGGTTTATGTGAGTCCTTCTACAGTATGTCTGTCTAGAGGTCCTGTGTACATTGACTGTTGAGTTTCCTTAGCCCAAGATTGCTGCCCATTGTCAGCACTAGATAGCACTGAAGTCTATGTTTGCCATGGCTCTCACAATGGTCATGCATTTGGTACAGTGCCCATCTCAGATGGGTGTTCAGGGGTCCCATAGGAATATCTTGGTTCTGTTGAAAGGCTGGCTATGTGTATGTACACTGAGGACCTGTGGAGTGACCCCTAAGATGTGGCACCACCGAACAGCCTCTCTTATTTTACATCTCCTTTGGCTGAGATGGAGCCAAAGAGTTTTGTGCACTGGCCTTCACTAGCCCCACCACCACTCTTTTTCTCTTAGTGACCTCAGGAGTTTTCACCCTACAGGAACTTGTGAGGTTTTGCATGGGTTAAGACAGGAATGGATCTCCTGCAAAGAAACTGGGGATGGGGTGGAAGTTGGTTATCCACCTCAATCTCACTTTTTCCAGTGTGGAAACCATGAGTCTAAGAGGACTTTTTC
Organism: Propithecus coquereli; assembly: GCF_000956105.1. Classification (NCBI taxonomy): domain Eukaryota; kingdom Metazoa; phylum Chordata; class Mammalia; order Primates; family Indriidae; genus Propithecus; species Propithecus coquereli. Next base: position 139,845 of record NW_012153663.1, on the reverse strand, counting down.
ACATGGTACCTAGCAGCTTACCTGGGGGAGGGGCATCACAGTTATAGAGTTCCATTTCTATTACAGTGTGCTTACATTTTTTCACTTCTCTGTGGCCCCAGGGATTATCACAGTCTCAGTTTTGGGTTTTGGGATATTTCTGTTACTCTGAGAAAGAACCTGGACACAAAGGAGTAAATATCATATGGTTTTGATGATATGAAATTCTAGAACACACAAAACTAAAATAAAGTAAGAGAAAGCAGATCAGTTGTTGTCTGGCTTCAAGAATATAAAAGGGAAATGACTGCAAAAGGTACAAAAGCATATTTCTGGAATGATGTAGTGTTTCTATATCTTGGTTGCAGTTGTGGTTTCGATAGGTGTGATATTTGCCAAAAGTCATTAAGCGCTACACTTATAATGAGTGAATTTTATTTTATACAATTTTTTCCTGAATGTGATAGTTAATTTTATGGATCAACTTGTGTATGCTAAGTGTACCCAGTTAGCTGGCAAAACATTATCTTTGAGTGTATCTATGAGGGTTTTCCTGGAAATGATTAGTATTTGTGTTGGTTGACTGAATGGAGATCTACCCTCATCAATATGGGTGGGCATCATCCAATCTGTTGAGGGCCCAGGGGAACAAAAATGTAGAGGAAGGGTGAATTCTCTTTTTCTTCTTAAGCTGCGACATGTATTTTCTCCTTCCTTCAGACATCAGTGCTCCTTGTTCTCAGGTCTTCAAACTAGAACTGGGATTTACACCATTGGCTTCCTAGGTTCTTAGGACTTTGGGCTTGGGCTGGAACTACACCACCAGCTTTCCTGAGCCTCCAGCTTACATACAGCAGGTCATGGGATTTCTTAACCTTCACAACCACATGAACCAATCTCTCATGATCAATTAGTCTCTCTTTC
>NW_012153663.1:138381-138892 GCF_000956105.1 Propithecus coquereli | reverse complement strand
AATCACTTTTAGAAGCCAAATAATTATTTAAATGAACTAAATAAAGTCTCCTCTTCCAAGTTGAGTGATTCTTGTTAATCAAGGTAGTTCGCTTCCATAAAGTCACCACAAACATTGAATTAGTGAATACTGAACTATTGCTCCAAAGGGAAATACACTCTGGTACACAAATGCTTTTTAAAGCCAGGCAGCAAATTTATTGTATCTGCTCTAATCTGGAGGCCCTCAAATCTAATTGCAGGGATCAAGATTTAGAATAGTAACAACCAAAGTACTTGAGCAGAGAACTGGGTTTGCCATCCCCGTTAAAGCTTAAAATCTGAAAAAGATTGACTGGAAGGACAAAATCTCACTGACCATTCCCAGCCATTGCCCCTTGCCTGGGATCTTGGACTTTTTTGCAACAGTTTGGTTAAAGTGACCTGGTGTGGTTTTTAAGATCGCTTTTGCCCTATTTATGGCAAATTTGTTAAATCTCCCCTTTGCTTAATTGTAATTGGCCATGTTAAGT
>NW_012153663.1:136116-136885 GCF_000956105.1 Propithecus coquereli | reverse complement strand
AATCTATGCCTGTCCTTATAGGTAAATTGAGTTTTTTATAGGCAGTATGTAGTTGGGTCTTGTTTTTTTTTTAACATACATTCAGCCACTCTATGTGCTTTAACTGGAGAATCCAATCCATTTACAGTCAAGGTAATTATTGCTAAGTAAGGACTTACTACTGCTGTTTTGTCATTCGATTTTTAGTTATTTTGTAAATAATTTCTTCCTTTCTTCCACTTTTCATATATACATATTTTGCATACATACACCGATACATACAGTGCTACCTTCCTTTATGTTTAAGTAATTTTCTATAAAAGTATGTGTGTTAGTCCATTTAGCATTGCTATAAAGGAAATACCTAAGGCTGGGTAATTTATAAAGAAAAGAAGTTTATTTGGCCCATGGTTCTTTAGATTGTATAAGAAGTGGGATGCTAGCATCTGCCTCTGGTGAAGGCTTCAGGTAACTTTCAATCAAGGCAGAGGTGAAGGGGAAGCAGGCAAGTCACATGGCAAGAGAAGAAGCAAGAAAGAAAAAAGGAGGCGGTGCTACACTCTTTAAAGAATTGGCTCTGGCATAAATTAATGGAGTGAGAATTCAGTCATTATCATGGGGAGGGCACCAAGCCATTCATGAGGGATGATTCAAACAGCTCCCACCAGGCTCTACCTCCAACATTGGGGATCAGAGTTTAATATGAGATTTGGAGGGGACAAACATCTAAACTATATCAGTATGTTTTGGTTGATCGATTTTTATTTTCACTGTATCTATTATAGGTTTT
>NW_012153663.1:134852-136066 GCF_000956105.1 Propithecus coquereli | reverse complement strand
GGAATTTATCTGGTCATTCCCAGCTATTATAATACAGATATGGCAATCTAGGAGGGCAATAACAACGACAACAAAAAATCACTGCTTTGATTAAGGAAATGATCAAAGCAGGTTTATTGACTTTGTTTTTAATAGTTCTACTGGCCAGTATGTTAAACAGAGGTTCCCAAAGGTTAGCAATAGACTACTGTGGATTAAACAAGGTGATTCCTCTGATTTCATCAGCTGTGCATGAGATAGAAGTGCAACAGGCCAAGGAGATTGGTGTGCTATTATAGACCTGGCCAATTCCTTTTCCATTCCAATTTTTGAGTCTAGCCAGGCACATTGGTCACTATTGCTCTTAACTCTTCTTGAGTTTCTTCCTCTGAGGAGGTAATATATCATGCCTGTAATGTACTAATTGCTCCTGGTTGTGGAATCTAATATCTGCTCCACTGGATGAGGGTATTATGCTAGCAAACTGATATGTTATTGTGGTATTGCAAAGTAGAGTATATGCTTCCATTCTACAGTTTTGCTTGTCTGGACACTGAAATTGAAATAAACAAATAAAGGCTGACTGAAAAATCCAACTAAAGTTTATTGCCCTGCCCAGTCTGAAAATCATGGGAACCACATGGGTTAATTTTACCAGACACATTCTTCAAACTATGGAAAATAAGGTATTATCTCACACAAACTTACCAATAGGCAAGAATTATTAGAGACTGGCAGAGTTATTAAGGTTTTGGCAAAATCACAATCCATATCTTTCCCTTACTAGTTTCACAATGTGCCACTAGAATCACCACCCTAAAAATAAGTACATCTGTGTCTCAGTTCTGTTTCTGGGATGATTCTGTGTAAGAAAGAGAAGTAAACCAAGGCTTGCAAAGAACTATCATTTACTCATTTTAATCCTTGGTTGTTTTTACATAAAATACTTCCACTCTAGATGTCACCAAATTAAAAACTAAAAATCATAACAGTCAGCTCAAATATTATCAGTGATTAAATGAGATGTAAACCAACTAAGTACTACAATTATAAGATTATAATTTCCACATTGAATTTTGGAGAAAATGTCTGTCTACAAGCTACATAAAAAACAGCCACATAAAATATAAGAAAAAAGATGTTGGAAGTGAAAAAGATGAAAAATCACATTTCATGTCAATACTAAGCAAATAACATTGTATAGCTTTAATAATGTAAAAAATTAGATGTAATTT
>NW_012153663.1:134048-134802 GCF_000956105.1 Propithecus coquereli | reverse complement strand
GCTGATTCAGTTTACTGAGTACTATACCAAAATCAATGCAAGTGGGAAAACAAATTGAACTTGTACTGAGATTTGAGGGATTCCAATACTGTTTCTCTTAAGCTGCAGCCCCTTAGGCGTCACATAAAATGAAACACATAATCAGCTTTCAGTAAGTATTTGCCTTCATTAATCATAAACTGTAGGCAAAGTCTGAGCTCACAAATTTAGATCCTTTATTGTTGCTTCATGTTAATGATTATTGTCATTTATTCCCCTTTGGGTTTAACATTTTCAGCAACTAGAGAGCACAGATGGTGGAAAGCCCTTGTAGAAATGTAACAAACAAATGTGAACATGTTGTATTCAAAACATATGATAAAGGAAAATACTGAAAACTCCCTAACCTACATAATCAATCAAAATACTATGCTATAAATATATATAGCAAAGTAGTCACAATTTCATTTCATCACTGGAATCACAGTATATGTATGTATTACAGAATTGAACATTAACCCTCAGTTAAGTGCTTATGTTAGACAAAAAGAGATACAGTAACCTTCATATTTTAATTGATGCTGACATTAATGTACCGAGCTTACTTCATCCATAAAGATATGGCAAAACATCTATTTGAAAAAAACTGTAGTACTTTAAACATTCCATTATCTGTAAAGCTGTGCTAATTAAAAAACTGTTTTAATCCTATAAAATTGGTTGGAACAATTTTATAGGATTATACAAACTTTAGTTACATACAAATACCAACCAA
>NW_012153663.1:133527-133998 GCF_000956105.1 Propithecus coquereli | reverse complement strand
ATTGCTTTATTTATTAATCTTTTTCTAAGCCTGGTATCAGAGGATCAGTTTTTATTATTACTTAAAGATTTGCTCATATTTCCTACCCAAACTTTTCTTTCTTTATTCATGACCTCAATTATTCTCATCTATGAGCATTCACTTCAGGTTTACTTGGAACTTTCTTCACCGGTCATTTGCATGGCAATCTGGTAGTTTTTTGTCATTCGCATCCTTTACTCAGAGATGTAATTTTCTCAGGGATTACCTCACTGATTCTCAAAAACCTAAGCTGCTTCCTGGATCCATATTTACCTTACCTACTCTCTATCAATACCATGTCTTATTTACTAGAGTGTGCTATTAAGATATGAAATGATATTTCCATTTATAGGCTACCAGAATCTCACCCTCAACATACAAAATGTAAGAAACTTCATGAAAACAGACATCTTGATGTTCTTACTTACGCCTATATCACTGATGTATAGA
>NW_012153663.1:132277-132632 GCF_000956105.1 Propithecus coquereli | reverse complement strand
TGAATTTGTCTATGTATTTACTTTTCTCAGTAAGTTTTATGCCTTCAGATATTTTCTTGTTACACAACAGCATCCTTGTCATTAGAAGAATGTCCTTATCATTTCTTACAGTACAGGTCTGGTGGTGATGGATTCCCTCAGCTTTTGTTTGTATGGGAAAGTCTTTATCTCTTCTTCATTTTTAAAGGATATCTTTGCCTGGTTTAGTATTCTTGGTTGACAGTATTTTTCCATCAGCACTTTGATTATATTGTCCCATTCCTCCTAACCTGAAAAGTTTTGCTGAGAAGTCTGCTACCAGGCATATTTGGCCATCTTTATGTTATTTGCTTCTCTCCTCTCACTGCTTTCAGAA
>NW_012153663.1:128978-129338 GCF_000956105.1 Propithecus coquereli | reverse complement strand
GAGCCCTTTTGTTATGACGGGCCCCTCTTCTGTGGGGAACGTATCTTGCTCTTGCTCCGTAAACCTGTATCGTACCCTTGCTCTGTAAACCTACCTTGCCCTCCCTCAATAAACTTTGTTTCATGCTTGCCTTACTTATGATGTGTCTGGTCATTCGTTGGCCAAGAGGACCAAAACCCGAGAACAGACAACTATAACCTGATACTTATACTCTGTCAAAAAATTGTCTTCTCATTAAATGAGGGCAAAACTAGTGTTCTCTCACTGTAGTTATTTCAAATTATTCTAATTTTATTCTGTGACTATTTTATCAGCACAAAGTAGAAAGAATAGATATTAGGTTAGAAAATGCAAGTGTTG
>NW_012153663.1:128002-128644 GCF_000956105.1 Propithecus coquereli | reverse complement strand
TTCTTTAACACAATTTCACACTATTAGGAAATCTATAAATTAACAAATACATTCCCTAGTGAATCATATTTGTTCATTTGTAAAACACATATTCAGTGTCTATGATGTGCTAAGCTCTGTTTTTGAGGACAGGAAAAAAATAAACCCAGAAACTGTGATATAAAGAGTCACGTTGAAGTGGGGTCAAGGAACAACTTCTGATCAGGAGCAACTCTCTGGAGTGCTGATATTGTATTAAGATCTAAATAACAAAAGGAAAAATCAAAGGAGAGTATGTTTCAAGCAGAGGGAACAGAAAATGAAAGGCCCTGAGGCTGGAACTAGTTTAGCTGATAGACAAACGGTAAAAACAAACAAACAAAGAAAAAAAAACTGGTATAATAAAGCAGAACAAGCAATTGGATGAGGGATAAGAGATGTGGAAGGAGAGTCATCAGAAGATAATAATATAAGGCACTTGAGGTCTACTACGCGGATTGGGATTTTATAGGTGAAAAGCAATGTAAATAATGTGATTTGTAGTTTTAAGATATCACTTTACTTGATGTATGGAGAATGGAATGCAAGTATCAATGAAAGAACAGATCCCAGCCAGGAGATTTTATTTTTCCACATAACCCAGGTGAGAAATGATGTGGCTTG
>NW_012153663.1:127378-127952 GCF_000956105.1 Propithecus coquereli | reverse complement strand
AAACTTTACAACTGCATTAGTTAAGGAAAAAGCTAAATGATCAAAAGAATATCTCAATTATAAATCTGAGAAAGAAGTGAGAGTGCCAACACATTAAAACTGAGACAGTAGTTTTGTTGCTTGAACACTACTTACAAAAACACATGTTCTTTTAAAAAGAAATGTATGATCTTTGGAACGATGATCATATTGATAGAATGCACATTATATTAATAAAGACTCTTCAAAATGCCAACTCACATTTAACTCTTCATGTGTGTGATGATTTCACATATATAAATTCTAGCTTCCTCAATGAAGAGTAAGCTATTTTGGGGCATTCTCACTTGTTCTTAGGCATACTTTGTTTTAGTCAGCCAATATATCTAATGAAATACCAAATATATGTGTTAATGCATACTTCTTTAAACCGTTAATGTATGTAATCATGGTCAGACACAAAAGCAGATGTAAAAGAGAAAAAGAAAAGCCTTTACATTTAGCACATAGAAGTGGCTCAGTAGATGTTAGTGTTTGAAAATGATTTTTAACCATTGGAATTTATAAAATTGTATTTATCTTCAGAATAATGAAA
>NW_012153663.1:125581-125834 GCF_000956105.1 Propithecus coquereli | reverse complement strand
TAAAATATTTTGAAGGCTTCTAAATTGTGCCTACATGTATTGTAAGATCAATATTAATAACTGTCTAGTGATGAGACTTTTAGACAAAATCTTCCATGTTTTTGGATCCAGTTAAGAATATATTTATTTCTCCTGAATGTACTGGCTACCCCAGACTTCCCTTGCAAGACACATCTCTTGAGATATAGATATCTCAACTAGTTATTTTTAAGCATGCATATAAAAAAGAAATAAATAAATTAGAATTTATTAA
>NW_012153663.1:123790-124546 GCF_000956105.1 Propithecus coquereli | reverse complement strand
TATATGTCTGCATTTCTTAGTTTCTGCAAAAGGAGTGAAATCATTAGAAAGGTTTTTCTAAGCGTGTTTCTAGCCTGAAGGGGAGCAGCAATCACCAGCAATCTAATAATAAAGCTAGTATTTAAGAGGTTAGTTTTCTAGGAAAATTTTGCAGACCTAAGATGTTTGGAGAGTTTTAATAAGTAGTCAAACTTTGGGGTGCTTATTAAACTCTCAGCATATTGAAACTTTTTCATAACTATCAATATCTCATAGTCACCCTTTGATCCTATGTAACAAGACATCTGTGTGGACTCAGAGCAAAATTTCCCACACTGTGTTCCATAGTAATTCTATAGTGTATTTATAGATCACTCTATCTTACACATATATACATGAGTGCTGTAATAATACAATTTTGTGAACTACTGGGTTTAAATTTTTTTCTTGACTGTAGTTTTTACTCAGAACTTACTACATGTTCAATGATTAGTGATTCTCCAAGTGAATGATATATATGCAACATTATCAAAATGTATTTGGGTACAGTACCCTTTTTCCAGAATATCTTTAAAAACTAGCATTTAGCAGGGCCTATTTTGGGAAACATTCTCTTAAGAGTATGGTGTTAACATGGGTGAAGTAATGGGTTGTATTTCTGTATCAATCATATAATATTCTGCTTCAGAGAAGAAAGTCACATTTCCTTCCCTTGGAATAATATGATGTGTATGGATGTGTGTAATCTGGCAAAACACTCTCTGCTATTGGGGTCAA
>NW_012153663.1:113877-114315 GCF_000956105.1 Propithecus coquereli | reverse complement strand
ATTCTCCCAAAACTCCGTCAAAACTTTTGGCTCTTGCCTTTACTGCTCCATTTAAACTATTCTTGCCAGGGTCACCAATGACCTCACTTTCGCTGAATCTAATGGTTAGCTGTTAGATTTCATTTTATTTGAATCAGAAGCAGCATTTGCCACAGTAAATCACTCCCTCCTCTTTAAAACAAAAGCTTCCCTTGGTTTCTAAGATATCAAATTCCTCTTGTTTCCCTAATATCTCATAAAATTCTTCCTCCCTTAGTTTTCTGAGCCCTCCTGTTTCCCAGTTCTTTTAAGGTCTTAGTTGCTACCTTTTTTCCTTTGCTAGCTATACAAACTCTTTTTTCACACCTTTAAATTAATTTTGTAAGATGACAACATAAGATGACAAATTTATGTCTCTAGCCTATACTAACTGCCTAATCAATATCTTCATTTCTGTAT
>NW_012153663.1:100747-103191 GCF_000956105.1 Propithecus coquereli | reverse complement strand
AGTATGAAATGAACTTTTGTGTATGTTCAATGGACAGAAGGATTTTATCTTAAATTTTGGAAGGACATTGTCATCTTCCACTTAGATTGTTCTTCATTTCTGATAGTTTTTGTGTCATATATTAAATATCAATGAATGTGAAGTTTATGTTAATAGTTTAAAGTTTATAATTCTTAATTAATGTTAATAATTTGGACCTTAGTCACTACATATTATCTGATATACTTGACATCTTAGTATAATTATATTGTACTGCTTCTTTTTTGAAATATAATAAGCTGCACTTTTGACATCATTTCATATTTAATGAGCTAATACTCTAATACATGTGATATTAACCTATTGTTTTGTTTTTACCTGTTATGCATATCTTTGTCCAAATATTTATTTTCAACTACTTTGTCACTTTGCATTAGTGTGATTTTACTAAAAATGCATATATCTCAGTTATTTTTTCTTAGTCTGAAAGTTCCCTTTGTCTCATTTAATCTCCTTTACTGGTCTCATTTAGCCTAAAGACTTCTATATATGATTTGAGTTCTTCTAAGTTGCTTTAGTTATTTTTTTATTTTGCTCTTTCCTTTTTATCTTTGCTCCCCCCACCTTACTTTTGCATGCTTAAACAAGTTGCTACTCAACCTATTTCCTTCTGCTTGCTGATATGCTATAGAAGTTCCTCTGTATTTTCTATTCCATTGATGATCACCATTACCATCATTTCCCTGCCCTACAAATGAATGTGACACTAATCATATTTGAAAATAGATAGTAGCTCTTTTCTCCACAGAGACTCAGCGTTTTCCACACCACAGTGCTCCTTTTCTTCCCATCCTATGCGATGAGAACTGCTCTGTTGTGACGTTGGCATTCAGTTAGCACTAAGCCCTCACGTGCACCCAATCATCCTCTTGATTCCAGCACCTGTTTGCCTCAGGAGCAAAGAGTCATTTCAAAGATGGAATCATGGGGAAGAGATCAGCATTCAGATCACATCTTCCCAGTATATGTTTGCAAGGTAGTTTTTAGTTAGAATTTGAAAATTTGATCATATTTTCTCTCAATCTTAGACTTTCCAGTTTAAGGTATTTTTCCATAGTGTATTGAGGGAGAGGGAAAAAGGTTTAAACGGGGGAGAAGGCTTCATTGTTTCTTTATGGAGTTCCAGAGAGAGCCGAGTAAAACTGTACAATGAGTTGCAATTAGAGATATATTACTGTTTGGGAAGTAAATGAGGATAGGATGTGTATTTGGAATCAGTAAGACCTTATACAGTAGTATCCCAAAATCCATGGTTTTGTTTTCTGTTGTTTCAGTTAACCATGGTCAAACACAGTCCAAAAATAGTACAATAAGATATTTTGAAAGAGAGAGAAAAAAACCACATTCACAATTTTCATTACAGCATATTGTTATAATTGTTTTATTTTATTGTTAGCTATTGTTAGTCTCTTACTGTGCCTAATTTATAAATTAACATCATAGTTGCATATGTATAGGAAAAAACATAATTTATATAAGGTCAGTACCGTCCATTGGGGGTCTTGGAATGTATCCCCTGCATATAAGGGCATACTACTGTATTTTGTAGTTCTTTGACAACTGCATATTAGCACTAGTCTAGAAAAAACTTATCTGTGTTCTTATGTAGAGCTGATAAGCTCTGGACAATCAAATATGTTGCAGTCTATGAAAAGGCATTTCGAATTGTAAAGTGATACTAATATTATGTATTTCAGTTTCAGAATTTTCTTAGTTTTTTGAAGGCAATAGTTTATGAAATAATTTACCTGGTTTCCTATGTTCTTTTCTTGGGGTATAAATAAATTTCAAAAGCTGTGTTTTCTTCATGACATTTGAAATATTTATTTTTCAATGAATTACCTTGCATTTCACTTGTATTCTGCCTTTTTGACTATGGTTGTTAGTAATTTTTATATTCTTTCTATAATCTTGCAAAGTTTAGAGTCGTTTGCTATTATGATTATTTCATCCTAAATATAAGTTCCTGTTTCTTTTATTTCTTCTTCTTCTCCTTCTTCCCCTTCTTTTTTTTTTCTTTTTCTTTTTCTTCCTCCTTCTCCTCCTCCCTTTTTTACCTTAAAAAATCTGTCTTTGGTTAAAGTATGGTAAAAGGAAACTTACGTGATATCCCAGCTACTCACAATAGGAGTAAAATTGTGGACAGGTCAATTTACCAGCATTTGATACGTACATGTTATGAATGAAAAATTGACCCTGGGAAATGGACCTTTGATCCAGCCAATGTCAGAACTAATACCACTTAGGTATGTGCTAGGATGTTTCCCAAACACTTAAATTGATGTGAACAGAATTATAGGCTAGGAACATGTTTAAAAGCCCTTGGATTTCATGGGAATCTTACCTTTAACAGTCGGTAATGAGAGCTGATCATAATGCCGAAAGTAATAATAATCCTGAACATC
>NW_012153663.1:95347-96521 GCF_000956105.1 Propithecus coquereli | reverse complement strand
GTAAAAAATAATGCTAACAATTTAAAATAGTGAAAAAAAAAAGCTAAAAAAAGAAAAGAAAACAAACAAAAAAATCTAAAAGGAAAAAAAGAAAACCCAACATATGAAAAAGTGTATTACAGGGATAGATTATGGGCAATTGCACGAAGATAATCCATAAGAACTGGCCAACTTTAGCAATCATTAACCTATATTTTGAAGTCTTGCATTGCAATGAATAGCTGCTTTTTTTCTTCTAGGGCATGGCTCTCTTCGGAGAATATGTTCCCATTCATTTTCTACCTAGTGCTGCTCTTTTTGAAATTCTTCTATAATTGGATATATACCAACATGAACGTTCCCTGTTAAATGTTCTAATCTTCTGTGCCTTGCTGTTACTTTGTTTGGGGCATGTGGAAATCCATTTTGTGTGCACTCGTATACAGCCCACAAATTTGGAGGAAACAGTACTAATGATGGAGTAGCAACACTGTTGTGTGTCTTCTTATCCTACCATGCACATAACTATTTTTGAACCAATCAGTAACTTCACTGGCTTTTTCAGGCAAATATGGCTTTAATGTATTAAAAGCTCCTGAAATGTCATCAGTTGGAAGGAATGCCAGTGCCAGCAAATGATGCATTTTTAAACTAAAGTTTTCATCATTGCCGTATTGCATGGCCAATCCACTCATCTGAATTTTCTACCAAATGCATTGGGCTGAATGGAAAAAATATACTTTCTTGGTAACAACTTGAATTTCACTTCTAGAACCCTTGATCATGCATAATTCCAAATCTGTCATTATAGTTGGGAATTCAATTAAATATTGGGGATTTAGACTTTCGGGATTTTGATCTTGTGGGATTTCAACATTCAGGATTATGGTGTTTGGAATTGTGTTGTGATTGTGATCTAAACCTGGTAATATCGGCAGCTGTAGGATACCTTAATTTCACCAAATAGATATCAATACTGCTACTGTTATGCTTTCTGCTTCCCTTGGCCATCTATGTGAAGAAAATTGTAACTTTTGCTTGTACCTGTAGCTTCACATCACACACATCCATCTCTAATTTTACTCACCATTTAACAGTAACCTGGGAAGAGCAAAATTCCTGAAGAGAGATTATGTTAGGCAGATCCTTGATCTGATCCAAGACTTGGTACTGTGAAGCTTTCCTTTTAGCTATT
>NW_012153663.1:94161-94747 GCF_000956105.1 Propithecus coquereli | reverse complement strand
TTTTTGCAGAGACCTTCTGACTGGCGGCTTGTCTCATCCGCCATCTTGGCTACTCCCCTCTCCCAACAAGTTCTTTAAAAGATATTTCTTTACATTATTAGAAGGGGATTTATTTGAGAAACATAAAACACAACAGAACACTTCCTAGGCCATTTTATACAATAAAATAGGCAATAGCAACATACATATTTTTGGAAGCATAAACACTCAGGTATACTAACGACAGTTGCATAAGTATAACAGCCATGAGCAAACTGTATAATTACAGAAATGGGTCAAAAAGGGAAATGTATAAAGGCATATCACTATGGTTGGTAATTGTGTGTACCCAGCTTTATAACTGATCATTTGAAATACGTTGGTAAATAACCTAAGTCTTTTGGTGAGACAGATCAAAAACTGCAGTGGGTCACTACAGCATATGCATCGCACAAACAGCAGAGATCTCAAGAAATTTTATCTTTCACAAATGCACATGTACAAAAAGGACGTCTCTTCAATTATTGAGGAAGTTTCAACATTTTTATGTACATGCACAGTGCTTACCCACAAAGTCAAAATTGAGATAATGTACTTTCGTGGAGTC
>NW_012153663.1:87861-89286 GCF_000956105.1 Propithecus coquereli | reverse complement strand
TGAGCAAACAGTTACAAAGTCTTTCAAAGGTTAATTTCTAAATTCTAAGGTAAGTTTATCATTTAAACAGAGGGGTTAAACAGAGATATGTAGGCTCCATGTTTATTAGGTTATTGTGAATGGAGACAGGTAGTCTAGAGTGGTTTAAACAAAAGCTTTGCTTTTAGCCATTCGGGAAGCTGTCGTTTCCGGGGAAGCTGTTTGTTCCAGAGGGCACTCCATTGTCAGCTCTCTGCCTATAGTTTTTAACAGATTCACTTGTGCTTTACAAAGCAAATCAAATCCTTTAGGTCTGAGAAATGTGGCGCCTCGTGGGATACAGCCGCTACTGCCTTTCAGAGACGCCCTTCCGAATGTAACACCATTCAAAATCCAAACCAACACGTTCACATATTCCTTCAGGGCAAAGCTCTGAAAAACTCCTAAGACAAATCCTGTCCCCAAACATGTTTAATATTAATTCATGGAGTGAAAGTACATGTCCATGTACAGACAAAATTTAGAGATATCAAGATTCATTTTGATTCAATTCGTAGTATGCCAGTGGCCCCAATTTTTGTTAATCACACTCTTAAAATAGACATCCATTTTTAGGGATACAGTGTCAGAATATAAAGCACAATTTTGGCCTCTCTTTTCTCTAGCCCTGCGGTTCCCAACCCCCTGGCCATAAACCCATAATTTTCTATTGCCTATCAGGGATCAGGCCACAGAGGTTTCCCCCGACCCCCATTCATGCAAAACTTATCTTCCATGAAACTTAGGAAGCCCCCCACACCCCGCCACAGCACAACAGGTGAGCAGTGTGCTAGGGTGGGAGTGAAGCTTCATCTGGATTTATAGCTGCTCCCCATCCTTCGCATCACCGCCTGAGCTCCACCTGCCCCCAACATCTGTGGAAAAATTGTCTTCCATGAAACCAATCCAGTCCCTAGTGCCAAAAAGGTTGGGGACTGCTGCATCCTTTTTCCTCTTAAAAAAGTAAGATAGAGCACCATAGTCAATGTAGTCACCTGATTCATAACAGTGGTTGAAATGCTTTTAACTTTTCCAGAGAAATTTTAAATACTATTAGAGGGTGTCATAGATTGGAGTTTATCAAGATGTAAGAAAATTAAGTGATCTGCTGATAAAAAAAAGACCTCAGATTCCTGGCTAGCAAGCTTAATTTTTCTCTTGATCCTTTCTTGATAATAATACAGATGTGGAGATCAAACCACTTTACTGATATCTTTGCATACAGAGCACAAAATATTTATTTCTACCATACTTATTAAAATCATTCTTGTGAGTACCTTGAAACCAAAAGGCTTGTTTTCTCTTTTTGTCATATGTACCTAGTGTGATGCTGGGCCTATGTTTTGGGGATTAGTGACTATATCAAGTTACTACTTTATTTTTTAAAATTTATATTGTATATCATCT
>NW_012153663.1:85052-85376 GCF_000956105.1 Propithecus coquereli | reverse complement strand
TTCTATACATATATCTATTTCAATTATGTGCCCTTTTTAGAGCTATTATATTAAGTGACTACTAGCCACTGCAATTTTTGTCACATGGAATTTTTTATGATGGGGTTTAGTCTCTTTAGCAGTATGATACTATGAAGTTGTTCCTGTGTATAATGTGATAGTTTAATGTTTTAAATATCATTTTAAATGACTAATTTTAATGGCTCTGTACTGTGAATAATTGTGTGCTAAAATTACATGTTTGTCAAAGAGTCATGCTACTAAAAGGCATATACACATTTGTATGCATTGAAATGTTTCATTTTCACAATGTCATTAGTGATG
>NW_012153663.1:84674-85002 GCF_000956105.1 Propithecus coquereli | reverse complement strand
TAAAATTAATATTATCTATGTTCCTGGAACTACAAAATGAAAGGCATTCTGAAAGATGTTGTGAGTCTAACTCTTCCTAACTTCTCAGGTGGTCTGTAGTCCAAACAAGCTTTACCCGAGGGTCATGTACTATAAGATTACCTCATACATTGACTTCTCAGTCATGACTTTCTACCATAATAGCTTACGAAAAGTTATGCCACCATTTGGATAATGACTATTCTTCTTTATATAATATTGTTCATGTAGAACACTAAATAAATATGTGACATTTTGACATTATTATTTAGACAAAAATGTCCTCACTGTTTCACTCAACAATATTTTC
>NW_012153663.1:83170-84624 GCF_000956105.1 Propithecus coquereli | reverse complement strand
TATATATATTTCTCTGCTGCCAAATTTGCATGATCAAATGTCACTGGTAAGACAATGTTGCCTAGGTTAAGAATGATTGCTTCTGAGCCAAAGATATGCATAGTCACTTAGAGAAAGATATAATGGGATGTTTAACAATTCAGAATTGAGAAGAAATTTCAAGGTGAGTTAGATTACAGGGAAATTTTTTTTTCAAGAAGACATTTAAAATTAATTAATGTTGTACTTCCTTTCTGGTTAAGTCACTATTACAGTAATATCTTTAAGGCATGCCCCTAAATAGATGTACAAAATTAAAATGTTATAGAGCTAAAGTTGAATTTTTTTGGTCTGTCTAATCAAAAACTGGCAAGAGTACTGACTTACATATGTTACTAATTAAAAAGTCATGAGGGAAAAGATGTTTGTTTCTTCTCCTTTCAAATTTTCATCACCTGGAACAGTACTTGGAATATAATATTTATCGAATGAGTATCCTTCTCAATAATAACATTATCACTAATCATAATTATACACTGTATTAAGATATTCAACAATAATAGCACTTTACATTAGGATTCCATTTATATTACAGAAAAGGTGTTGACATATATTAGGTTTTGCATTAGAAATTCATATCTACTAGATATATATTATTACCATTTTAAAAGAGTTAAGGGAGAAGCATGATGAATAAGTCAAAATTTTCTCTCATTATATATATAAGTTGGCCCTTGAAGAATGGACTTTGTTTTCCTAGGGCAAATAATGGGAGACCAATTTCACAAGAGGTGGCATCATACGCAAAAGCATGGAGATGTGGAAATATATGGCACATTTGGATAATAGTACACATTGTCCTGGCTCACATTAACCATCTCCTACCTGAAAATATTTCTTGTCTGTTCTTCAAAGTGTGGCTGAAAATGCATGTCATGAAGAAAGCAGGCTCCACTGGTTTTATTAATATTCTCTCTATCAGCCCCAGCCATTTCACCTCTATCAGTGATGAGTATAGAATTGTAAAGGAACTACACTTAGCCTCCTTTAACCCCTCACTCAGAACACACACTTCACTTATAACACAAAGGGGAACAGAGTTTATATTGACTGTCTGTTTCAGGTTTAAATATTTCTGTAAAACATAAATCCAGTGAAACTGCACTGCCATAGTCTTGGGTTATTTACAATATGTCTTTTTCTTTGTTGTAGTTGTTTGATTTGAAGAAGAAAGGATCTACATGTCATGCATGAGCAATCTGTGGGAGGAATGAATAATGATTAGGCCTGTATGCTGATTTGTATCTGGATCAGGTGAGATCGTAGGGAAGGTGATCTGTCATATTGATTTTTCTGTTCTTAAATTTTCATTAAAACACTCAATGATTTACTTAACTTATTTGTTTTATATTCTGTTCTATAAGGTTTCCTTAGGTGCATAATATTTTAAACAACTTGGCAGTTCTTCATGGTAG
>NW_012153663.1:82019-83120 GCF_000956105.1 Propithecus coquereli | reverse complement strand
CCTTTAGGTCTGAGAAACGCGGCACCTCGTGGGATACAGTCGCTACTGCCTTTCAGAGACGCCCTTCCGAGTGTAACAGCATTCGAAATGCAAACCAACACGTTCACATATTCCTTCAGGGCAAAGCTCTGCAAAACTCCTAAGACAAATCCTGTCCCCAAACATGTTTAATATTAATTCATGGAGCGAAAGTACATGTCCATGTACAGAGAAAATTTAGAGATATCAAGATTCATTTTGATTCAATTGCTAATGTGCCAGTGGCCCCAATTTTTGTTAATCACACTCTTAAAATAGACATCCATTTTTAGGGATACAGTGTCAGAATATAAAGCAGAATTTTGGCCTCTCTTTTCTCTAGCCCTGCGGTTCCCAACCCCCCGGCCACAAACCCGTAATTTTCTATTGCCTATCAGGGATCAGGCCACAGAGGTCTCCCCCGACCCCCATTCATGCAAAACTTATCTTCCATGAAACTTAGGAAGCCCCCCACACCCCGCCACAACACAACAGGTGAGCAGTGTGCTAGAGTGGGAGTGAAGCTTCGTCTGGATTTATAGCTGCTCCCCATCCTTCGCATCACCGCCTGAGCTCCACCTACCCCCAACATCTGTGGAAAAATTGTCTTCCATGAAACCAATCCAGTCCCTAGTGCCAAAAAGATTGGGGACTGCTGCATCCTTTTTCCTCTTAAAAAAGTAACATAGAGCACCACAGTCAATGTAGTCACCTGATTCATAACAGTGGTTGAAATGCTTTTAACTTTTCCAGAGAAATTTTAAATACTATTAGAGGGTGTCATAAATTGGAGTTTATCAAGATGTAAGAAAATTAAGTGATCTGCTGATAAAAAAAAGACCTCACATTCCTGGTTAGCAAGCTTAATTTTTCTCTTGATCCTTTCTTGATAATAATACAGATGTGGAGATCAAACCACTTTACTTATATCTTTGCATAGAGAGCACAAAATATTTATTTCTACCATACTTATTAAAATCATTCTTGTGGGTACCTTGAAGCCAAAAGGCTTGTTTTCTCTTTTTGTCATATGTACCTAGTGTGATGCTGGGCCTATGTTTTGGGGATTAGTGACTATATCAA
>NW_012153663.1:68078-70200 GCF_000956105.1 Propithecus coquereli | reverse complement strand
TCACATGATCAATGGGAAAATGCAAAATGAAATGAAGATGTTTCCAATTATATATGTACTCTTATATATGCAATAAAACATAAAGTAATAGAAGATATCTATTGTTAAAATGACAGTGTAGTATCTAATCTGGGGAATTTTCTGTTTCAGCTAGAGGTACCAAAGCAATTTATAATAGAAGCGATGGCATATTTTGTACAGTTTCTATGTAACTAACAGCCTTACTATAATGTCACATATGGAAAAATTCAACTCTTTGGTTCTTACAACTGATAGCAAAATGAATTAGAAGTTCGATAAACTTTACCATATCTCATTTATTATTTCAAATTTTTATCATCTCTAATGTCAACAGGGATTACACACATAGCATCATGGGGATTTCTACCATTAAAAGTGTTGTGCCAATACCAATACTCATTACATATGGTATTGTGACTATTAAGACCAATTTATAAAATGGTTAACATTTGCACATGTAATTCACTGAACTGTACTAAACTCAATTAACACAATGCAATTCTTGCGGAGCTTCACCAAGAGAAAATGTCTGATTAATTTCTTTCTATTTTTAGTAGAGACGGGGTCTCTCTCTTGCTCAGGCTGGTTTCGAACTCCTGAGCTCAAACAATCTGCCCGCCTCGACCTAATAATATACTTTGTCTGTCAATGTTTTCTTCTATAGTGTTCATTTCATATTAACCAATTGCATCAGTTTTAAGTCCAGAATTTATTTTACCTTACGTTTTTTCCTCAGTCTACTTTAATATTTCTTATATCCTTAATAATGTGTTAACTTTATGCATGTATATAGACATATAGAAATATGGCACTATCATATTCTTTGTCTGATTGATGTGTTCCTAAAATATGTTTATTCTTATCTTCTCAGCACCACCTAAAAATTGCTGGAGCTATGCCCCTGCTCCTCACACGCTTGTATCAAGGGGAAGTCAGGTAGAGATAACAATATTAAGTTAAGTCTATATAAAAAGCTGGGGAGATTTTAGGATAGAAGGCAAGATAATACTTTTTGGTGGGAGAAGGGCATGGTAGTAATAGGGAAAGCTAAGGATAATGTTAAAAAATCCGATTGTTTGCAAGATACATAAAATGAGATCACAGCTGGTGAAGCAAAAGCAGCAAACAGATCTTGGAATCTTACAACAACAAATAATTTTTCAAAATTTTAATCTATATTGATAGTCAAAATATACTTAATCCTCACTGTCATAAAATTGGAAAATTTATACACATCTTTCTCTGATAGTAGTGTTGAAACAG
Organism: Propithecus coquereli; assembly: GCF_000956105.1. Taxonomy (NCBI): domain Eukaryota; kingdom Metazoa; phylum Chordata; class Mammalia; order Primates; family Indriidae; genus Propithecus; species Propithecus coquereli. The sequence continues at coordinate 68,916 of NW_012153663.1, read as the reverse complement.
AAACGTGTGATACTTTTTCTCACCCACATAAGGTCCACAGCCGAAACACTGATAGAGACAAATTAACAAGAAAAAATCATAACAAGATTATTTAATCGAAGGTTTACATGACCCATGACGTTTTAGAAATGAAGACCCAAAGACCCAGGGAAAACGGTCTATTTTTATGCTTAGGTTCAATGAAAAATGTACAGCCATGTAGAAATGTGATTGGACAAAGGATATGATCTAGTGGTAATAGACTGAGGGGGGAAACCCAGCAAAGCCTCTCCAGATCCTTCTTGGCCTCCCTGTGTAGCATTCTTTCCTCCCGGGTAAGGGGCAGGGCCACTCTGGAAGAAGGGTCTTCAGGGGAGAAGAGAGAGAGTAATCTTCTTAGGGTTCATGGCTTGCTTTGGGAGAGAGGAGTTCTAGTTTCTATGATTCACCTTGGGGAAGAGGAATTCTAGTTTCTATGACTTGCTTTGGGAGAGAAAATGGGGTGGGACCAAGGAAAGCAGGAGAAGGTCAGAAGGAGACTTTGCTTCTGAGGCTATTCCAATGTTCTTCAGTTTAAAGTTCCCAGCATGCCAAAGCACCCTACTTTGGGGTATCATGTTCTGAGTCCTAACAGTATCATGTCTAAAAGTCATATTAATTTATTTGTTTTAAATGAATGAAGTTTTTTTCAAAATAGGCACATTCATGTACTGCTAGTAACGTGTGAACAGATGCAACACATGGTGAAAATAATTTAATATAACAAGAGCATTAAAACTGTCTTGATCTCTTAAACAAGTAATGAACCTATTAGAAATCAATTTTACTAAATAGAAATTTGACAATATTTTCAAGTATT
>NW_012153663.1:65802-66401 GCF_000956105.1 Propithecus coquereli | reverse complement strand
TAATCACAGTTTCTCTCTTTCTACCTTTACTCAAATATTTATTATGTACCTTTTATGTTTTGGGAGTATTTCTAATCCTATATTTGTGAACAAGATGAATAAAGTATTTATCAGTGTAGAACTCACGTCCAAGGACAAGGGTCAACAAATGTCATTTTTTATAGGGGGCAGATAGCAAATATCTCTGCTGCATCATCTTCTTTGTTTTTTCTCCCCACCTCCCCCAACATTTATTAGTGTATATACTATTCCTAGTTCATGGGCCATACAAAACAGGATGTAGGCCATAGCTTGCCAACACCTGTTACAGTTCAATGGTGTCCTAGCGGTTGTTTTTGGTCATGATTATAAGGATAGGGACATTTATTGGTGAGGGGTCAAACATATCAGACATCTTGCAAATAACCAAACAGTCTTAAAAGATGAACATTAGACTTGAGTGTCCAGTAGGACTTTGACTTTGAATTATCCTAATGTCTATTGTATATAATAAGTGATTTATTGGATAACAGTGATGTGTATCTAAAATCTAGCTTTATCTTACAAATGAGCACAAATTATTTTTGCAAGATTTTAATATTCACTAAAATTTCTAAGAA
>NW_012153663.1:64438-65590 GCF_000956105.1 Propithecus coquereli | reverse complement strand
AAAATTGATATACAATATTTCTAAGTAAAGTAAAAATAAAGAATAATGTACGATGTATTCTGAAAGAACAAAAGTTTAGGAAACTGCTGCAAACAAATAGTCTTTGACAAAGGTTATTCCTGGATGAAACCACACAATTAAAGATTAGCCATTTCAGTAAATGGCATAATCGATATTGCATTTATTTGCTGGGCACCAAAAGCTTTAACCAAATTTTTGAAAAATTAAATGGATGCTTTGGCATTCATTAGGAAAAATAATTTCAAAAATATTTTTCTATTAAGTGTTTTGTTGCTTTGGCACACTCAATTATAGTGTCCAAATAAATTCACAATTCTAGAGAGTCAAGCAATACCCTCTTCCAGAGAATGGAAGTATTGTAAATACACAGAATAAACTCACTCTACAGGTTTTAGTACACAAATATGTATGAGTTACTAAAAGCTGCATACAAAATTACTATGCTGAGTTAGATATGTAAATAAACATGATGGAGCTCAAAAAGATCAAAACAAGCAAGTTATAGTTGAAACCTTATTTAAAATACATTTGTCTTTTAAAGACATCTCACCTCCATAGACACATAAAAGGAATTTACTTTGGTGGCCAAATACACAGATACAGACACAGACAAACACACAAATACACCCATACACACACACACTCTAATGCATCTTTCTTGCACTTTACCATTTAATGAATTTTGAATATTTAGTGATTAATGTATATCTTTTAGATGAAAAATGCCATAACATAATGAGTTAAAAAAAGCATGATTAGTAAGGATATTTTAGTTGTATTGTCATGGATATTTCTTTAAAATAAGACATGAATATTTTAATATAAATCCACTTACTTCTTGCCCACATGATTTCCACTTAGGTTGCATCTCAACATATCACATGATCAATGGGAAAATGCAAAATGAAATGAAGATGTTTCCAATTATATATGTACTCTTATATATGCAATAAAACATAAAGTAATAGAAGAGATCTATTGTTAAAACGACAGTGTAGTATCTAATCTGGGAAATTTTCTGTTTCAACTAGAGGTACCAAAGCAATTTATAATAGAAGTGATGGCATCTTTTGTACAGTTTCTATGTAACTAACAGCCTTACTATAATGTCATATATGGAAAAATTCAACT
>NW_012153663.1:62536-63403 GCF_000956105.1 Propithecus coquereli | reverse complement strand
ATCTATATTGATAGTCAAAATATACTTAATCCTCACTGTCATAAAATTGGAAAATTTATACACATCTTTCTCTGATAGTAGTGTTGAAACAGAAATGTGTGATACTTTTTCTCACCCACATAAGGTCCACAGCTGAAACACTGATAGAGACAAATTAACAAGAAAAAATCATAACAAGATTATTTAATCAAAGGTTTACATGACCCATGACCTTTTAGAAATGAAGACCCAAAGACCCAGGGAAAACTGTCTATTTTTATGCTTAGGTTCAATGAAGAATGTACAGCCATGTAGAAATATGATTGGACAAAGGATATGATCTAGTGGTAATAGACTGAGGGGAGAAACCCAGCAAAGCCTGTCCAGATCCTTCTTGGCCTCCCTGTGTAGCATTCTTTCCTCCTGGGTAAGGGGCAGGGCCACTCTGGAAGAAGGGTCTTCAGGGGAGAAGAGAGAGAGTAACCTTCGTAGGGTTCATGGCTTGCTTTGGGAGAGAGGAGTTGTAGTTTCTATGATTCACCTTGGGGAAGAGGAATTCTAGTTTCTATGACTTGCTTTGGGAGGGAAAACAGGGTGGGACCAAGGAAAGCAGGAGAAGGTCAGAAGGAGACTTTGCTTCTGAGGCTATTCCAATGTTCTTCAGTTTAAAGTTCCCAGCATGGCAAAGCACCATACTTTGGGGTATCATGTTCTGAGTCCTAACAGTATCATGTCTAAAAGGCATATTAATTTATTTGTTTTAAATGAATGAAGTTTTTTTCAAAATAGGCACATTCGTGTACTGCTAGTAAAGTGTGAACAGATGCAACACACGGTGAAAATAATTTAATATAACAAGAGCATTAAAACTGTCTTGATCTCTTAAAC
>NW_012153663.1:56521-57146 GCF_000956105.1 Propithecus coquereli | reverse complement strand
CTCCTTAGGCCTCCCTATTCCCTAAGACACAACATTATTACAGTTAGGCTAATTAATAACCACATAATGGCCTCTAAGTGTCCAAGTGAAAAGAAGAGTCACACGTTTCTCACTTTAAATCAAAAGCTAGAAATGATTAAGCTCAGTAAGGAAGGCATATCAAAAGCTGATATAGGCCAAAAGCTAGGCCTCTTGTGGTACTTATCCCAGTTGTGAATGCAAAAAAAAGTTCTTGAAGGAAATTGAAAGTGCTACTCTAGTGAACACATGAATAATAAGAAAGCAAAACAGTCTTGTTGCTGATATGAAGAAAGTTTGAGTGGTCTGTATATATTTAATCAGCCACAAAATGACCTTATGCCAAGGCCTAAGCCAGAGTGAAGCCCTGACTCTTTTCAATTCTACGAAGGCTGAGAGAGGTGAGGAACTTTCATTAAAAAATTTGGAAGCTAGCAGTGGTTTGTTCATGAGGTTTAAGGAAATAAGTCATCTCCATAACATAAAAGTACAAGGTGAATCAGCAAGTGCTAATGTAGAAGCTGCAGCAAGTTATCCAGAAGATCTAACCAAAATCATTGATGAAGGTGGCTACACCAAACTACAGACATTCAATGTAGAAGAAGAT
>NW_012153663.1:56122-56471 GCF_000956105.1 Propithecus coquereli | reverse complement strand
ATCCAGGGAGAGGGAACTGTCAATGCAAGTGCCTCAAGGCAGAAAAAAAAAAATCTTGCAATGTTCTAGAAACACAAAAGCCTGAGAGGTTCCAGATCAGTGATAGAAGTTGAGAGTAGTAAGTTGAAAATGTATTCGGAATGCTAAGGGGTAAGATCACAAGGGCATTGAAGAGTAAGTAAGGAGTTTACATTTTATTTTAGGTAAAACAGAAAGTTGTTAAAATACTTTGAGCAGTTGAAAGTCATGATCCAGAAGTGGCAAAGGGACGTTTTTATGGTAGCATAAGAATGGAAAATAAAAAGCATTTTGTAGTCTATTGTAGTTATCCAAACCAAAAAGAATTGTG
>NW_012153663.1:52980-54837 GCF_000956105.1 Propithecus coquereli | reverse complement strand
CTCCTTAGGCCTCCCTATTCCCTAAGACACAACATTATTACAGTTAGGCTAATTAATAACCACATAATGGCCTCTAAGTGTCCAAGTGAAAAGAATAGTCGCATGTTTCTCACTTTAAATCAAAAGCTAGAAATGATTAAGCTCAGTAAGGAAGGCATATCAAAAGCTGATATAGGCCAAAAGCTAGGCCTCTTGTGCTACTTATCCCAGTTGTGAATGCAAAAAAAAGTTCTTGAAGGAAATTAAAAGTGCTACTCTAGTGAACACATGAATAATAAGAAAGCAAAACAGCCTTGTTGCTGATATGAAGAAAGTTTGAGTGGTCTGGATATATTAAATCAGCCACAAAATGACCTTATGCCAAGGCCTAAGCCAGAGTGAAGCCCTGACTCTTTTCAATTCTACGAAAGCTGAGAGAGGTGAGGAACTTTCATTAAAAAATTTGGAAATAGCAGTGGTTTGTTCATGAGGTTTAAGGAAATAAGTCATCTCCATAACATAAAAGTACAAGGTGAATCAGCAAGTGCTATGTAGAAGCTGCAGCAAGTTATCCAGAAGATCTAACCAAAATCATTGATGAAGGTGGCTACACCAAACTACAGACATTCAATGTAGAAGAAGATGCCATCTAGGACTTTCATATAGAGAGAGGAGAAGTTTAAAGCTGCAAAGGACAGGCTGACTGTCTTGTTAGGGGCTAATGTAGCTGGTGACTAAGTTGAAACCAATGCTCATCTACTATTCTGAAAATCCTAGAGCCCTTAAAAATTATGCCAAATCTACTTTGCCTGTGCTTTATAAAACGACAAAGCCTTGATGATAGCACATCTGTTTATAGCCTTATTTACTGAATATTTTAAGCCCACTGTTGAGATCAATTGCTAAGAAAATAAGATGCCTTTCAAAATATTACTGCTCATTGACAAGGCATCTGGTCACCCAAGAACTCTGATGGAGGTGTACGAGGAGATTAATGTTGTTTTCATATCTATGAACACAACATCCATTCTGCAGATAACAGATCAAAGAGTAATTTTGATTTTCAAGTCTTATTATGTAAGAAGTATGTATCTTGGGGTTATGGCTGGCAAAGATATTTATTCCTCTGATGAATCCAGACAAAGTAAATTGAAAACTTTCTGGAAGGGATTCACCATTCTAAATGTCATTAAGAACATTCATGATTCATGGGAGGAGGTCAAAAGAACAACATTAACAAGAGTTTGGAAGAATTTGATTCAAATCCTCATGGATCACTTTGAGTGTGTTCAAGACTTCAGTGAAGGAAATAATTGTAGATGTAGTGGAGATAGCAAGAGAACTAGAAAAGAAGTGGAGCCCAAAGGTATGACTAAATTGCTATAATTTAATGATAAAACTTGAATGGATGAGAAGTTGCTTCTTATGGATGAGAAAGAAACTGGTTTCTTGAGATGGAATCTACTCCTGGTGAAGACGGTATGAACATTATTGAAATGACAACAAAGGATTTGGAATATTACATTAACTTAGTTATTAAAGCTGTGTCAGGGTTTGAGGGGATTGACTCCAATTTTGAGAAAAGTTCTAGTCTGGGTAAGATGCTGTCAAATAGCATTATATGCTACAAAGAAATATTTCATTAAAGGAAGATGTGGCAATCTTCATTGTTTTCTTATTTTAAGAAATTGACACAGCCATCTTAACCTTCATCAACCACCCCAAATCAGTCAATCAGCAGCCATCAAAAGCAAGGCAAGACCCTCTACAAAAGGATGATGACTGACTTGCTGAAGGATCAGATGACCACTTGTGTTTTTTAGCAATACAGTATTTTTAAATTAAGGCATGTACATTTTTGACATAATATTATTGCAC
>NW_012153663.1:46903-47651 GCF_000956105.1 Propithecus coquereli | reverse complement strand
GTTTTAATGCTATAGATGACACTTTCCTGCTAGAGTTGAAAAGAAAGCTAATTTCTTGTCTTGAATTGCTCATTTAAAAGCTGAGTCATTTAGCCATCGCTGGAATACAATAATGCCTCCTTGGACTTCCTCTACATCGTGAGCCTCTACTGGTTCATTAAAGCAAACTCTTCTGGAAGGGAAGATGTATGAACAAAGTCAGAGCCAAGGACTCCTGAACTGTACCACTACCTCTGTAATGACTCAAAGCTGGTCTCGTTACACATGAGCAGTATGTGGTGATTGTACAGAATGAGGAGTTGTAATGCCTGAACAGACCAGAGAAGAAAGTAGGACCTTGTATAGGAGGTTAAGGAATTGCATTTAAGTTGCACCTTATGGGAGCTATTGAACATTTTTGAGAAAAGGAAAGACAGGATAAAATTGTCAAAATTGAAAAAAAAATTTTTGTTATGAAAGTATAGAAGACAAAATGGAAGATGGAGACATTAGAAGTAGAGGGAGATTTGAAAGGATGTTATGCTTTGATTCAGGGTAAGATGATGATAGTCTGAATAAAGAAAAAGATGATGAAGGAAAGGAAGACATGTGTGGACAAGTAAGGGAAGAAAATGGGATGGGCAGTGGTTGGAGACATGGCTACACTGGAGAGAAATTTTACTGATCATATGATATATTTGGAGAGCTAGGGTGAAAGAAGGAGAAGAGCTTATGATAAATCTTGGTTAAAATATTACAGACGGTACTG
>NW_012153663.1:46305-46853 GCF_000956105.1 Propithecus coquereli | reverse complement strand
AAGTTGCACCTTATGGGAGCTATTGAACATTTTTGAGAAAAGGAAAGACAGGATAAAATTGTCAAAATTGAAAAAAAAATTTCTGTTATGAAAGTATAGAAGACAAAATGGAAGATGGAGACATTAGAAGTAGAGAGAGATTTGAAAGGATGTTATGCTTTGATTCAGGGTAAGATGATGATAGTCTGAATAAAAAAAAAGATGATGAAGGAAAGGAAGACATGTGTGGACAAGTAAGGGAAGAAAATGGGATGGGCAGTGATTGGAGACATGGCTACACTGGAGAGAAATTTTATTGATCATATGACATATTTGGAGAGCTAGGGTGAAAGAAGGAGAAGAGCTTATGATAAATCTTGGTTAAAATATTACAGACGGTACTGAAAGGAATCCTCACTCTGCACAATACTGGACAGACCAAGTCCTCTTGAAATTGAAATTGAAGCTCACAAACAAAGTCCATTTATTAGAATTCAGTGTCAAGTTTTTTATCCTTTTTATGAAGAGTCTTTCTTATCAATGGGAATCCTGTGGCTTATAATTGTTTT
>NW_012153663.1:42103-42433 GCF_000956105.1 Propithecus coquereli | reverse complement strand
GTGAATCAAGATCAATAAACCATGGTTAAGTGTTTTATTTCTACCAGTGCTCTGTGGCACAGCTAAAGATGCTTGTTAAAAGGCATCTAATTCTCTGCTATAGATAGCACAGTCTTGCCCAGAATCTCAAGGGACTATACCGTGATTTTCCCAGTGAAATTTGGCACAAACTCCCACTGTATCTTTTTCTACCACAGATATCCCCAAAATCTTACAGCCTGCCAATTTAGGTGACTCAAGTGGCAAGTCTGAATTTACCTGCTATAGAGCCCTTTCCTCCTCTGAGCTTTACTCAAAGCTGTCAGCTTTCTATGACTGCTGATGTATGGG
>NW_012153663.1:41705-42053 GCF_000956105.1 Propithecus coquereli | reverse complement strand
AATATTAAAGGCCAAGAATCCTCTCAATAAATAATAATGGGTAATTTATTTGCCATAGATGATTGAATTTCTACAGAGTAATAAATAAAACAATCAAAAGCATCTCTTTGCCATTCCTTGGGATATACTAAAGTTTTCCAAAGCATTAATAATCATATTAGATGTGAAAATTAGAAAGTACTAAGTTCCTGAAATTACATATATTTTATTCCTTTATGCATTTTCTTTTATTCTGGTATCATTCTTATTTAATATGTGGTTAAATATATAATTTTGAGATGATATTAATTCTCTACTCTTCTTGCTGAAAAATCTTTCAGAGATTTCAATGACTTTTACCAGTATATG
>NW_012153663.1:39327-41655 GCF_000956105.1 Propithecus coquereli | reverse complement strand
TCAAGTGGCAAGTCTGAATTTACCTGCTATAGAGCCCTTTCCTCCTCTGAGCTTTACTCAAAGCTGTCAGCTTTCTATGACTGCTGATGTATGGGGTCAAGTACTCCTATTGAATGAGTTACCTGCAGAATCTGAAGACACCAATTAGGAAATGTACTTCACTCGTTGTACTAGGGGATGCAAGTTTTCTTTTTACTTGGAGAGCATTTCCTGAAACATCCCAAATTTACAGAACCAATCAAACTATGATTTGAATGGTTTTGTCCCTTCCAAAACTCATGTTGAAACTCAATCCCCAATGCAAAAGTACTGAGAGATGGGGCCTAGTGAGAGGTGTTTAGATCATGAAGGCTCCACCCTGATAAATGGATCAATACTGCTGTAAAAGGACTTGCAGGAGCGCCTTTGCTCTCTCTTCTGCTCTTCTGCATGTGAAGACATAATATTCCTCCTCTCCAGGGACACAGCAACAAGGCACCATCTTGGCACCAGAGACTGAACCTGCTGGCATTTTAATCTCAGACATTCTAGCCTCAAAAATAATAGGAAAATAAATTTCTGTTCTTTATAAATTATCCAGTCTATGGGATTCTGTTATATAAACACAAGGCACATTCCTTGACTTCCATGAAGCTTATCTTCCACCCTCTGGAGCAGATATATTTTACCATGACTAGCATGTCAGCTGCTTTTTTTTGTTTTTTGTCCTGCACAAACAACATGATATCATCAATACAATTGACCAAATATATTGTTCTGTAAAATATCCGGATATATTCTCTCCAGACTATATCATGATAGAGAGTGGAAGAGTTAACATAGCCCTAGGGTAAAATGCTGTTCTTTCTTCCAGATGTCGACTCTGTATATTTTTCTCAAACTTCAAACTTAGAACAACACCTATAAGCATGGTAGTTGATTCAAAATCTCTAGAAATTACTTATCTTTCAAGTGGCCAATGTTTAGTTAAATAACTACTGTTCAAATTTTCTAATTGTCATATTTTTCTTAATAAACAAAGCAATAATAAACAAATAGTATACTATGCCTTCTACATAAATTACTAGACATTCTTGGCTTTAACTCCATCCATTTGTATTCAATTTTTTGTTAAATAACTACTGTTCAAATTTTCTAATTGTTGTATTTTTCTTAATAAACAAAGCAATAATAAACAAATAGTATACTATGCCTTCTACATAAATTACTAGACATTCTTGGCTTTAACTCCATCCATTTGTATTCATTTTTTTTTTTTTGCTATGTTTATGGTCTACTTGAACAATTTATTCCATGCCTATGGTTTCATCCACCCCATCTTTGTTAATAATTCATAAATCTCTGTCTTTACAATAAAGATAAATCAATAGAGAGTCCAATAATGGAACCACACATATATAAACAACTGCTTTTCAGCCAAGATGTCAAAGAATTCCACTTGGAAAAGAACAGTTTTTTAAACAAAGTTTCTGAATAAAGATTAAATCTTTATTTAAAAAAAGGAAGATTGGTTCCTTTCTCATTGCATATGCAAAATTTAATTTGAGAAGGATTGTAGACCTAAACATAAAACCCACAAACATAAAATTTCCAAAAGAACACATAGGAGAATATTTTTTATAATCATGTGGAAGGCTAAAATTTCTTGAACAGGATACCAAAATAAGCATAAAAGAAAATTCTAGGATTAAAATCAGGAAAATAACAGCAATTCTAAATGATGGTGAGCATTGCAACTCTCACATTTCATGGGGAGTGTACAATGGTGGTACAATCACTTTGGACAACTATTTTCCTGTTACTTAAAAAAAATTAAAGATATATCTACCGTATGATTCTTCATTTATGCCTTTAGTATTTAAACAAAAGAAATGAAAACATATGTCCACCAAAGTAGTTGTAAAACAATATTGGTAACAACCTCATTTATAATACCTGAAACTGGGAAACAAATCAAATGTCCAACAGAAGAATGAAAATTAGAATGAAAAAATAATTATGACACATTCATACAACAGAATACTCATTAAAAAATTAATAAACTATGATAGTTGCAAAATCATGGATAAATATCAAGATTATTGTAAGCAAAATAATGGTCAATATATATGATTCCATTTTTATGAAGTCCATTAACTAATAAAACTCATATATGAAATAAAAATCAGAAAATACTTGCTCCAGGATTGGGGAGGCAGAATGGACTGGAAATGAATATGAGTAAAATTTCTAGGTGATGGAAGTAACTTATATTTTCTTTTGGTGGTGGTTACATTGGTATAATCAATTATCAAACATTAAACCACAGAACATTCCTGATCTATATTA
>NW_012153663.1:37226-37572 GCF_000956105.1 Propithecus coquereli | reverse complement strand
TTTCACAATTGTCTTCCTTCCTACTTGCAATCTAATGTCCTGTCAATGTGGTTTCTTTGTTATTTTCAGAGTGAGCTTCTGAAATAATAAAAACAATCGTATTTTTTTATACTAATATCTTTTAGTGACCTGACATAGCTAATAGAAGATCAAACAAATTAGAAGGTATTTAAAGTTTTTCATGATGTGGACTTGTAAAAATTTTTACCTGCCATATGTATCACTCCTTGAACACATCTAAATCCTGGCTGTATTAAATCAGTTAAAGGCAGAAAATTCATCGAAGCCTGTGAAAACATGGGACTTTCAAGAAATCTCATCAAACAATACTGTGATCTACCCTTCA
>NW_012153663.1:35027-36086 GCF_000956105.1 Propithecus coquereli | reverse complement strand
CTTCCTTTTGACCGACTACATAAATCTAGAAGAGAGAATATTCCATAACATATCTCTTTTTAAAACCAGAAAAATGCTTAATAAAAATACTAGTTGACATTTTAATTACCTTGTAGTTTTAGACATTTACTGAAAGCATTTGATGACTTGAAAAGCACTGAGTATTTTCTTAGCCATGTATGAGAGCTGATTGATTTTCAAAAACTGTTGTTCTTTGATGAAATCAACATTAATTTTCTCTTCCTACACTATTTACCTGTCAGAGTGAACAAATATTCCATCAAATGATTGCATCACTTTTCATTTCATTCTTAGTAGAAATAATATATTGTTGAGTGATAAGGTGGGAAATTTTTTTTTTTTGCAAAAATAACTATCACCAACTAAGAGGTATTGAATATATAACTCTTTTGCCTGCTTTTTCTCTCAATCATATATCAACTACAATTTCATTCAAACAAGCATTTTAAATTCTTTATACCTTATCCTAGTTTTGGACTGAATTAGAGGATCATGAATATATGGGATAGAAAAAAAATCAGTGGAAATAATTTGCATAGCTAAGAGTACAGTGACTGACACACGGTAGTCACTAAAGATTTTATGATATATCACAAAAATTATGGATATAGGAATTTATACATACATCAATGAGGATATAGTCCACATCTATGCACATATCAGTATGTGTATGTACACATATTCCCCCACAAACTGATAGTGTATCAGATATATATGCATGCCATATATCTGTGTCTGTGTGTATATAAATATATAGTGTGTGTTAATGTGTGTGTATATGCATACATATAGTATACACATGCTATTACACACATACACACAGATACATACATTAGGGAATAGTATTAGCTAGATTTTACTTTTTGATCAACAGAAAATTGTTATTAACTGTCATTTTAATATAAACTATATTGTTGTTATTAACAATGATGCTTAAGTATTATAAGACCCAAAATAGATATCCTCTCTGAATGTTGAAAATTAACAGTATAAAATTCTTGGGAAAATATATTATGTGGAAGGTGTATAGCAATTATG
>NW_012153663.1:34076-34446 GCF_000956105.1 Propithecus coquereli | reverse complement strand
GCCACATATTATTGGGCCATCTTTTATTGTATTAGAGATCTGTAGAAGTCATCTATACGTTCTCAATGAGTCTTCTCTCATGTGTATGTATTGCAGACTTTTTTCCTATTTTGTAGCTTGTCTTTTCACTATTTTAGTTTTATTTTTTTGATAAACAGAAATTCTCAATTTAATAAAGTACAAGTCATAAATTTTTGCTTTGGGCTAGCACATTCTGTAAAAAATATTGCTTTACAATTTATGTTTAGGTCTTTGATCCATATGGAATTTAGCAACGGTCCCCAACCTTTTTGGCACCAGGGATTGGTTTCATGGAAGACAATTTTTGCACAGACCAGGAGGGAGGGGATGGTTTTGGGATGATTCAAGT
>NW_012153663.1:33393-33896 GCF_000956105.1 Propithecus coquereli | reverse complement strand
TAATGATAACTTAGAAGAATTTCTTCAAATAATTTTCTAAGGAAAATGAGCAGCTCATAGTATAAAAATAAAAGCAGCACAAGAAAATAAAGCATATGAACAAGAACCATCAGAAACATTATTAACTATTATTCTACACATATTTTATATATTGGACTTTCAGATACAAAAAAAACAGTACATTCAATATTTTGAAAAAAGACTAAACATGAAAAAATTATTGCCTACTTATTCAGAATTAAGAGAATATAATAAACAAAATTCTGAGAAGTAGCTACTCATAGTATAAAAATAAAAGCAGCACAAGAAAATAAAGCATATGAACAAGAACATTAACTATTATTCTACACATATTTTATATATTGGACTTTCAGATACAAAAAAAACAGTGCATTCAATATTTTGAAAAAAGAATAAACATGAAAAAATTATTGCCTACTTATTCAGAATTAAGAGAATATAATAACTTAACCAAAATTCTGTGAAGTAGCTAAATAGATATA
>NW_012153663.1:32456-33343 GCF_000956105.1 Propithecus coquereli | reverse complement strand
TATACAACGTTAAAACAATCTGCTAATTAGTATAAAAGGAAAAAACCTAAATAAAACAAAACAGAATTCTTGGTATCATTATAGACAAAATAAATGGTGTCTAGACAGAATTCATCTTTTTTACAAATAGCTGCCTACCATTATATAGCCATTATCTAAGATGTGAAAGACAAGATTTAGGGGAAAAAATTAGCTCCTGTCTGGTATAAATATTTATTAATACTACTTTAATTGATCTTTCTTCACCTTTGACTATTTTAATAAATTATGGCATAATTTGATCAGAGTAAGTCTAGAATGTCACTGAAAAATGATAGATAGAGTAGACATAATAGGTGGATATTAGTCACAAATCGGATATAGTGGTCTCAGCCTTGGTACCTTGTCATGCAAGGTCGGCATGGGTCAATTTCACAATATACATTAAGAACTAAGAATACTGACAAAAAAGACTTTTACTGGTAAACTTGCAAGCCAAAAGTCAGCAAACAAACACAGAGGTCCCCAACCCTCACTGCATGCCACAGAGAAGTGTGCTGGTGGGCACATGCAGTGAGAGCAATGGATACCTCCAAGAGGCGATAGATACCGGGACACCAATGATATACTATATTTAGGTTGAATTGCTGGATTAGAGAATAGGTGTATTTTTGCTTAAATATTTACAGACAGACATTCTTGCAAAATGGATATAAACAATGACAATCCCACAAACAATGTATGAAATGTTGCTACTTCATTTTTCATCAAAACTTGATATTATTGTATTAATTTTTAGCCATATAGAATCATAAACATACCACATTGTGGTTTAAAATATGCATTTCTTTGTTGAATAATAATGAGCAAATTTTCATATAATCTTGCTCATTTGAATATCTTTAGTG
>NW_012153663.1:30964-31291 GCF_000956105.1 Propithecus coquereli | reverse complement strand
ATAATTATTAAAAACAGTGGATTGTGTATATTGCTATTGCAATACTAGAATGTAACAGTAGCTTACAGTTAGCAGTTTGGAAGACATGAGTGATTATATATTTCTGGGAAAAAAGATAAGTGAATTATGGAGAGTTGTTTCATGCTTTGGAGCAACTTAAACATTTCATTGTTTTTATTTTTTCAATCATATTACTATATACCTAATATATTTATCATGACTAAAATTATATGTATACAACGTTAAAACAATCTGCTAATTAGTATAAAAGGAAAAAACCTAAATAAAACAAAACAGAATTCTTGGTATCATTATAGACAAAATAAA
>NW_012153663.1:28305-29504 GCF_000956105.1 Propithecus coquereli | reverse complement strand
TTTTTCCTGTTCCATTGATTAATTATACACATCTGCCCTAATAGCAGCCTGTCTTAATTACTTTGATATATAATAAATCTTGATATCTGGCAGTATAAATACTCCAGTTTTGATTTTCTTCTAGAGTATTTGGTCATTGTAAATTATTTAAATTTTCACTTTTAGAAACATCTTATTCAATTTACTCATAAAACACTGCTGGGAGTAGGGGAGAAAGACCAACTTTGTGTAAAACAATGTGAGGAGTTCTGTTGATCCACATCTTAGGGAGAGTGGTGAAAACTTTTAATCACACAACCATTTAAAGCCTCTGGAATTTGTGCTAAGAGCAAACAACAAATGAAGAAACATTAATTCAAAGCAATCTATGACAATACCTTAAGAAAGGCAAGAGTCTGTGGTATATGAAACAAATCAGCTCTATTCTACCCTCCTCCCAACTCAGTGAGTTGCAGATTCCACTCCAGATTGCTACAAGGAGGAACACAGGGAAGCCTCTCCCACAGGCATCCAGCTGGAGGGCGTTCTTTCCAGAAGGAATAAGACTTCAGGATTTTTCCTACTGCTCCTAGGAAGCTTGTTGCATGTTGCACAGGATAAGTTCAGGAAAATGCAGTTGAAGATGGGGCTCCCTTCTGCCCAATCACCATAAATTCAGAAAAGAATAATCATTTTCACAAATGGTTCTAAGACAACTGAAAAGCCACTTGCAAAATAAATATGTATGTGTGTGTGTGTGTGTGTGTGTGTGTGTGTGTGTGTATTACAAATGTCCATACTTATACTATGTGTCCAAATAGTAACAGAGTATGTATTTTATGATCCATTTAAGATTTACTCTTGATAAAGTTGCATAACTGAACTAGTGTCTATATAGCAAAAATGTTTAAAAAGTAAAACAAAATGTCTCATATTTTATATAATGCCAAAAATTATATGGAAGTAATGAAAGATATTCTTAAAGTATGGAAAGAAGAAATGTCTCAGAATGTATCAATTATCTATGAATATGAATTTTGTTTAAAATTGACAGGAATTGGTAGATTCCTCAAGTCTCTGGTAGAACGAAACAAAATTTATTCTAGAGGAACATCATAATAAGTGTAATGATAACTTAGAAGAATTTCTTCAAATAATTTTCTAAGGAAAATGAGCAGCTCATAGTATAAAAATAAAAGCAGCACAAGAAAATAAAGCAT
>NW_012153663.1:26850-27193 GCF_000956105.1 Propithecus coquereli | reverse complement strand
CAAGTTATACTTTAAAGAAGTCAGATAAAAATAGAAGACAAACAGATGGGAAAATAGAAAATAAATAGTGGTAATAGAAAATAAATAGTGGTAAAATTAAACCAAATCATACTAAAAGTTATATTTTAAATGTTCTAAGTACTTTAGTGAAAAAGTACTGATTTTCAGGCTGGATGAAAAGGTAAGCTCTAACTATATGTTGGCCTATAAGCAATATGATAAAAATGACAAGAAAGCTGGGGTAACTATATTATTATCATCAGGTAAAGTTAGACTTCAGAACAGAAAACATAAAAGATATGAAGAGAGAAATTTTATAAGGATAGGTAAGTCAAATCATCAA
>NW_012153663.1:26462-26800 GCF_000956105.1 Propithecus coquereli | reverse complement strand
ATGCAGTATTATTTTCAAGTTATACTTTAAAGAAGTCAGATAAAAATAGAAGACAAACAGATGGGAAAATAGAAAATAAATAGTGGTAAAATTAAACCAAGTCATACTAAAAGTTATATTTTAAATGTTCTAAGTACTTTAGTGAAAAAGTACTGATTTTCAGGCTGGATGAAAAGGTAAGCTCTAACTATATGTCGGCCTATAAGCAATATGATAAAAATGATAAGAAAGCTGGGGTAACTGTATTATTATCATCAGGTAAAGTTAGACTTCAGAACAGAAAACATAAAAGATATGAAGAGAGAAATTTTATAAGGATAGGTAAGTCAAATCATCAA
>NW_012153663.1:25747-26051 GCF_000956105.1 Propithecus coquereli | reverse complement strand
AAAAAAAACTATATGATAAGTGTGCTACTTTTAAAAGATTTCTTCATTTGTTCTCACCAGACGGCATATATGGAATTTATAAGTAGCATAGAAAATTTACAGTTAAATTTCAATTTATATGGTGTTTGTTTTGAAATTAGAAGACATTATACTTCTAATATAAGCTTCTGATAATTTCAGACAACAGAAGCTAAAGTTTATTATGTTGATTTTTAATGTACTGTTTTTTTTTTCTTTTTCTTTTATTTCAGCATATTATGGGGGTACAGATGTTTAGGTTACGTATGTTGCCCTTGGTCCCCCC
>NW_012153663.1:24179-25697 GCF_000956105.1 Propithecus coquereli | reverse complement strand
TGCAAATTATTTTGATTAAATGAATTATCTCTACAATATTACTAGCTGCAAATACAAAGGCAATTCTGCAGAATTTTGGTCATTCGCTCATTCATTCATTGGGACAGAACTTATCAAACCGTGCATTGACTCTTCGTTGCGTACAGGCAATACAGTCATTCTCCTTAATAATCCCACAGCTACACAGGAAATAAAGGTTACTTAACACACTTTACAATAAGATGTAGTAAATGCAATAGTACAAATATGTAGAGCAGTTAATTCAATCTAAGTTATAGACAAACTTCCAGAAGAAATTGAATGAGTGAAACCAATAGTGGAAGTAAAAAAATATTACCCAAAATGATTAAAGGCATTGCAGTTTGTTTTTGCAAGATAGTATGTAGTATAAAGTGAATCAAGATTGAAATTGCTGGGTTTAGTATAGATGAGTTGTCATGGCATGGAGCTTGGGTTTTATCTGACAGTCAATTAAGAGACATCAAAATGTGGGGCATAAGTATAAATTGATTGTATTTGAGATAAGCCAAACTTGTGATTGATTGCAAGAAAGATAGACTAGAGGATGTCTGACTGAAGGCAGACGCACAGAGTAAGCATTATTTTCAATAATTCTGGTAATAGAACATAAGGTTCAAAATCAAGATAACAATAAGTGACATATGGACAAGTGAAAGATATTAGAGAACTAGTGGGAACATAAAATTTTTCAGAAACATCTGATTATATGCAAAACAGTAAAAAAAAGTGTCATTAATGATGTATACATTCTTAGCTTGAGAGACTGAATAATGTTAAGGCCACCATTAGGGAAATTTGAAATAGATGGGTAATAGTAATGTCTATTGCATAGTCCCAGTGACAAAAATATAACTAATCATCATTTAAGAAGTATTTTATCCAGAGAAAATAATTTATTTAAATTAATAATCACAGATACATACAACTTGTTTGATATGAAATTTACTAAAAATTGATATTTTGTTCATGAATAAGTAAGATAAATTGCAGTAAAATAAAAATGCTTGCAGGTAAAAATTATTGGCTTATTATTGAACTATACTACCTACCTGCCTTCTCTATGTTGGCAAAGCCTGTCTCCAAAAGAAAAAAGTATAATTTCTAATGACTCACTCTCTAATTCTCCCTTTCTTCATGTTAGTCATGAGATTTTAGGCAATGAGAAATAATAATTATTTGAGCTGGGTAAGGAGAGAACTGGTAAAGATTTTCCTCCCAGATATTAGAAAGACACCTGAGAAGAGGTCTCTCATCAATTTGTTGTCCCTTCTCTTTCATTCCTTTGTGTGTTGTCATGTAAGGGCATTATTTTATAGCTTTCATAGCTATCTTAAAACCATGAGTAAAGATATGGTCACTATGCTGTAGACAGAAAATCAAAAAGAAAGGAAGAGCTCTGTCCTTGATAATATCGTTGAGCCTCTGATCTAACCTTGCTTTACCTTCCTGTAGACTTTTGGTTACATAGGCTAACTCAATGTCTTTCTTGTTTAATCT
>NW_012153663.1:20463-24129 GCF_000956105.1 Propithecus coquereli | reverse complement strand
TTTAAAAAATGTACCTATAATAATCACCTCTGGAATATCCTATATCCCACAAATTAATGATGCTGAAACTGAATTTATTCCCTTTTCCCTGAAAATACTTTCCCTGAAATACTTTCCTGTGATTCCAGTGATCTACATTAGAGTTCTGGGGCTTATCTCTGACATCTCCCTCACAGTTAATGTCAAATCATTCTCCAAGGCTTATCTCGTAAATACCTATTGAATTCCTCACTTATCTCCAAAAACAATTTATAAACTCTAGCCCAAGCAGTGGTTATTTCTTGCTTAGATTATCTTAAAAAAGTAAATAAATAACAAATCTTAACTCATCCAGTAATTCCATTCTGCAGTATATTATCCATCCTAATATCAGCATTTTGTTTACAAAACAAAATCCTGTTATGGGATATTCTTCTACTTAATGTTTTTCCATGCTTCACATGCTTTTAGGATAAAGCCTGAATCCATAACAATGGCTCTCAAAGTCCTCCCAGATCTGGCCACTATCTACTGTACAACCTTATTGTTTACCACCTACCTTACACTATCTTCACTTCACTTCTTTCTAGCCTTCTGATAGGTTCTAAAGAATCTGTAGATACTAGTTTCTATAATGAAAACTAAGTATTATTTTTCTAATTATATCAAGTCTTATTTAAATGCCTCACTCAAGGTATCCTTTTATATCTTAAATTTTTCTCTCAGCACCTATCATAATTTATTGTATTTGTTTCAATTTTGTTATATACCTTTCCTTCCAATGCCTTCTGAGATCAGAGAGGGCAGAGATCATTTCTACCTACTTCACCGTTACTATGACTGTTATGACCAAGAGCACACAAGGCCCTTGGTCGACAGTTGTGGAATTGTTACGTAGATAGTGAGGGACCTCCAGCTCTCCTAGGAACAGAAGCAGACACCCCACCTTGGTGCTGCATCAAGCAATTGCCATGCCTGGGGAAGAAGGACAAGGGTGCTGCCCCACCTTAACCCTGCCCTCAGCAACTGCCATACCTGGGGGAAGGAGAAACACCCTGGAAATCTGCAAAAGAAGGCAGGGAATTAATTCCCCAGCCTAAGGGCCAGGCAACTCAGGCACAATAGGATCTGGAAAATGACCTAGAGTAACCTGAGGCTAATTATCATGTCATTAACTGTCCATCAGAGTGGTTCAATGGGGATGTTTGAACCATGAACCACCGGAAGGGCCCAATCCAGAAAATATAAAACAGGACCCCAGGCCATATCCAGAGCCTCTTGTTACAACAGGGGGACCATTCATCGTCTGTGACGAAAGTATCTTGCTCTTGCTCTGTAAACCTATCTTGGTCTTCCTCAACAAACTTTGTTTCATGCTGGCCTTGCTATTGACGTGTCTGGTCATTCTTCGGCCAAGAGCACACCAAGAATCCAGAACAGACTGCCAACCTGACAGAGTGATTAGCTAGCTCTCTGAATGGCTGAATGCCAAGCAAAATAAATGATTTAAAAATGAACCTTTATTTGATCAGTAAAGAAACTATTATAAGTACATCTTCTCTTTCCCTTTGTCCTCATGAATTCATCATTCCTTTTGCCTACAACTGATTAAGTAAGCATGTGCATGCATTTATGCACTTGCGTGCACACCCCCCCCCCACCACCATAAGTTTTGTGGGAAGAACTATAAATTTCTATCCTGAATTTGGCTACGTTTCTTTTAGAACTCTGGATCATTAGCCAAGTATCCACAACTGCAGCACACTCTCTGGAACAGATGCATTCTAAAAATTCAATTTCTGTCAGTTGACTCCTATGTTCACATTGATTTATATTCTAATTTTAAAATCACTTTAATTTTCCAGTTATTTTCAGTCACCATTGATTTCTAATATTTTTCCACTTTTGCTCAGCCTACAAAATAACCACATAAACACCTACCGGTGTGTAGTTGTGGAGATGGTTGCCAATTTTTAAAGTTTATTATTTAAATAATTTTCCTTATCAGGCAATGAGTGTCTTTTATTATTGTAAAATGCATTTTTAGAAACCAGTTACCCTTAAAACAAACACACATTTACTACTCTATAGCTTTTGAACATGAAAATGCTGGATGACCAAGCATCTAACCAAATTCGATTTGTTTTAGAAAAGATCAAATTCTTATATGAATCGTGGAGATCTGTCTTCTGGCTTTGTAGCTTCAACAGACATATCCAAGAAGAAAATAACAGCAATAAAACGTGCATTTTGTACAGCATTTTAAAATTCGCAGAGTATATTCTTGCATACATGCTTTATTAAATTCTCACTGCAATCAGTTCAAAGGAGCAACTGAAATGTAAACTATTAATTCTCAAATATGTTAATTGATCTGGAGAAGTAAGCGCATTTCAAAAACATCATTCGCATACTAACTATTAAAGGGTAGATATAATCAGGGGTTTTATATACTTAAGTCCATTTTCAGTGGTTATTCTGCTAAAACGTTTTACTTCTTTAATATGGAGAAGGCATTTCTAGACACTGGGCATTCAGTGGCAAATATGACAAACAGAGCTCTTATTGGCAGGAACTTAACATGTTAGTGGGGAACTTCAGAAATAAGCAATAGTATTAAAAAAGACAATTCCAGCCAGATAATACTGGTGAAGAAAAAAACACATATGTAGTGTGAAAATGGATGGAGGGTGATAAGTCACGATAATCAACAGAGACCTTATTTAAAAAGGTGACTTCTTAGCTGGACAGAGAGTTCCAAACACAGGTCCTGAGGAAAAGTCTAACTGGCTAGTTTGAGGAATCAAAACAAAGCTAGGGTGCTGAGTGTGTGAGAACAAAGGGGTCAGGGTTTGAGGTCGACTATTTAGGCAGCAGAAACAATAACATAGGGCATAGAAGCTGTGGTAAGGAAATTTATTTTATTCAATGTGCATTGAGAAGCTAATAAAATGTTTTAGGCAAAACCATTATATGATTTAATTTATGGTTTAAAAGAGAATCTTCTATTATTGTATACAGAATGGATTTCAGTAGGAGTAGAATTAGAAACAAGATGAGCTGTTGTATGAGTTCAGAAATAAGATAAGGTAATGTGGACTCAGGTGATAGCAGTTGAGATAAAAACAAACTGAAATGGACTTTGAAGGTAGACTTGATGTAGAGATTTATTAAATATGGAATCTGAGGAAAACGAAAGAACCAAGGATAAGAATTTGGCTCATTCAAGCCAAGGGATGTTGGTGCTGTTTTACTGAGATGAAGGGAACCAGGTAAAGAACATTTCTGAGTTCAGTGCAGGAACTGGCAATATTATTTTACATGGGTTAAGTTTGATTTTATATAAACTGGAGATATCAGATAGAAGTCTGGAACTCAAAATAAAATTCTAGACAAGGTTTAAATATTGGTTAGTCAATTATACACATGCACACTCATGTGACATATAATGATGTAATGGAACTGGACAGGTTGTGATTACCTAAGGATAGCATTTAATGGATAAGAAAGTTCAAGATAGCTCAAGCCCTGGAGCACTCCAAAATTTAGAGGTCAGAGTAGAGAAGGCTGATTTTAAAAAGGTGACATCAGCAGACTGTCATATTGCAGAAGCTTCTTTATTTCAATAAAGAGAGAGAGAAGATGGCTCAGGAAAAGATATGGTTAAACTATTGTATTTATTTAAAT
>NW_012153663.1:18946-20413 GCF_000956105.1 Propithecus coquereli | reverse complement strand
ACAATATATGTGGAAACTAATTACAAAAATATTTTTTAAAAATCCACAAATATTTTAAAATTAAACTGTTCACTTCTAAGTAAACCATTTATCAAAGAAGAAAATGGAGAAATTTAAAAATACTTTGAAATGAGTTATACTGAAAATATAGCATATCAATTTAAGATAGTATAGCTTTAAATGTTTATATTAGGAAACGTAAAAGCAATAACTTATGATTGCAATTTAAGAAGCTAGAAAACAAAGAAAAAGTTAAACACAAATTAGAAAGAAAAAATAATTCATAAAGTTCAGAACAGAGACCAATGAAATTAAAAATAGATAAATAAAATCAATGAAATCGATAGCTGGTTCTTTGACATGATTGATGAAGTTGACAAATTTCTAGCCAGACTGATCAAGAAACACAAAGAAAATATGCAAACTAGCAACATCAGGAATAAAAGGTAGAAAAATCCCTGTAGGTTCTAGGGACATTGAAGGATAATGAAGAGATATAGGAATAAGTAAATGTGACAGCCTCGTTAGGTTGGGACAAGGAGGAAGGGGAACAGATGCTTTGTCTAGGGTTTCTATTGAGAAATAGATGACATGAGGAGATTTTTTTTTGTCTACTCAGAGGAACATATTGACCAGAAGGGGGACTTCCAAGAAGGAACAGGCGATGTATCAAGGGGTCCCCAAGGACCAAACAGATGTTTGGTCTATGACAGGGGTCTCCAAGGACTGACTAACCAGAGAGAGGTAGGAAGGCTACAAAGTGGAGATATGATCAGGGAGCAAGTGTACAAGTAAGGTAACAGTATCCTCAAGTGACCTACCCTCATGAACGTTGTAAAAATCACAGCTACCCACTCCATGACAGTATAAAAATACCATGGCCACCCCCAGAAATTACCTTACAAAATTAAAAATGGGAAGGATTCACCATTTTGGGAATTCTCCACCTTTTTCCAAGAAAAACCATGAATATTCCACCCCCACTTAACATAAATTAGGGAATCATCATAAAAGGGAATATCTTGTTAAACTCAGGGTCTCCTCCACTCATGGGGGTTGATCCATTCTTTCTATGGAATGTATTATGCTTTAATAAACTTTGACACTTTGCTTCCTTGCATCTGCTTGGTCTGCTCATTTGCTCCATTGACTCAGTACCAGTAACCATTCTTCAGTACCGGAAACCAAGAACCAGGGAACACAGGACCTGACGTCTGGTCCCCACACCTGATAGCCTTGATGAAAGAAACACATTTCTGGAAAGACACATATTACCAAATTAGAACAAAATGAAATCAAAAGCCTGAACATGGAACCCCTGCCAACTCATTTTATGAAGTCAGTATTAACTTGGTACCAAAATTAGACTAAAATATTACAAGAAAAAAGTAAAACCACAGACCTATATCACTTATAAAATACATGTGAAAGTCCTTAACAAGATATTTCTCTACAAAATATAGTAAT
>NW_012153663.1:15818-17334 GCF_000956105.1 Propithecus coquereli | reverse complement strand
TTATACTCTTCTTTATTGGAGTTATAATAAAAAAATAAATTTCACAGAAAAGAGAGTTGGGTGATTAGAGAATGAATTGCTGGAGACTTTAGAGAATTGACAAGCAATTTATAAAAAGCAGAAAGGGATTTGAGAAATAGATGCCAGACTTATAAATGATAATGAGGTGTCCAGGGTGGAGAAGAAGATTTTTAAGAAAATATTTCTTTTTTGTTGTTTTTTCAATAGACTCTGGTAAACATTTCTATTGCTTTCTAAATATTCATATCCATATACCTACATATTTTTCTTGTCAATGTCTGAAGAGTTTTTTAAACTAGTTTTGGAACTAGAAGTATAGAAGTTGGATTTTAATTGGGAGTCATGCAGCTATTTTCCACAAGTTATGAGTGGAATAAAGAAAATAGAACCCAGAGAGGATAAGTACCTTGTGAAAGATCACCCCACTAATGAAGGAGCTAGAGCTAGAGCTAGAGGTCTCTAACTCCTTGTTTTAATTCCTAGATATTTGACTAAACTCTGACATATAACAATAGAGTGTTCAGAATCTGTCCTTTTTCTATATTAAAGAAATATGAGTTCAACTTTTTTTCTTGAAAGAATTTCAGGAAATTAACACCCAATTATCCCTGCTCAGTTTATTCATAGAAATTTTTAAATTTTATTTTCTTTACTATTTAATAGTAAACTAGGTCATAGGCTATCGACCATTTTAGACATAAATTAGGTAGAGTTCAGAACCTATCACACTGTGGTGGTCTCTGTGAAGTTCTGAGACTTTCTGATTATATTCCAATAAATAAAAATGGTTTTTGAATTCTTTAAAAAATGTACCTATAATAATCACCTCTGGAATATCCTATATCCCACAAATTAATGATGCTGAAACTGAATTTATTCCCTTTTCCCTGAAAATACTTTCCCTGAAATACTTTCCTGTGTTTCCAGTGATCTACATTAGAGTTCTGGGGCTTATCTCTGACATCTCTCTCACAGTTAATATCAAATCATTCTCCAAGGCTTATCTCGCAAATACCTATTGAATTCCTCACTTATCTCCAAAAACAATTTATAAACTCTAGCCCAAGCAGTGGTTATTTCTTGCTTAGATTATCTCAAAAAAGTAAATAAATAAACAACAAATCTTAACTCATCCAGTAATTCCATTCTGCAGTATATTATCCATCCTAATATCAGCATTTTGTTTACGAAACAAAATCCTGTTATGAGATATTCTTCTACTTAATGTTTTTCCATGCTTCACATACTTTTAGGATAAAGCCTGAATCCATAACAATGGCTCTCAAAGTCCTCCCAGATCTGGCCACTATCTACTGTACAACCTTATTGCTTACCACCTACCTTACACTATCTTCACTTCACTTCTTTCTAGCCTTCTGATAGGTTCTAAAGAATCTGTAGATACTAGTTTCTATGATGAAAACTAAGTATTATTTTTCTAATTATATCAAGTCTTATTTAAATGCCTCACTCAAGGTATCCTTTTATATCTTAA
>NW_012153663.1:6456-7138 GCF_000956105.1 Propithecus coquereli | reverse complement strand
GTTTTACTGTCACTTAGAGTAGTTATAAAGTCCGCAGTTCAGTTTAGTTCAATTTAACACTTCAATTTTCTATTTATTTTAGATCTAATTGTCCCACATTCTACCCTTCCATCTGCCTCATCCACCACCACAAACATAGTCCAGAATTTGAGAAATACTAGTGGTAGTTAGTTAGGTGTTATGGACTGGTCTTATACTTTTCCTTTTCTCCTTCCAACAAGTCTGGAGATATAGTATGGAAGACTAACTTTGTTAAAAAGGCAGGGTATTTTTTCCTAAATTGAGTTTATAAATGTGATGCCCCATTCATTTATACTACCTGCTCTCTGTTAATGTCCCTGGGGCAAGGGAGTGTGTTCTTCAGATTGCTCTGAAGGGCTTCACTCCATTGCAAGGGAAGTAGCATAGTCAACAGCAAGTTTTGGATGTGTCAAGTAAAAACAAATCTTGATTTAAATGAAGAGAGTTTAACTGGAAAGACTATTTCAATAGGGAAAACCATCCAAGCACAGGAAGGGCAAGTATCTCAAAATCAAACAGAAAGTCTTCTCTAGGGCCAGGCATGGTGGCTCAGACCTGTATCTCAGCACTTTGGGAGGCCAAGGCAGAAGGATCACTTGAGATGAGGAGTTTGAGACCAGCTCTGGGCAACGTAGCAAGACTCCATCTCTACAAAAAATTT
>NW_012153663.1:1739-3730 GCF_000956105.1 Propithecus coquereli | reverse complement strand
TTTAATTTATTTTATTTTTTACCTATGTATTATTTAACCCTATGTGTTACTTTTCTAGGGATGCTATAGCAAAATATTACAGACTAGGTGACTTAAACAGTAGAAAATTATTGTCTCACAGTTTTGGAAGCTACAAGCCCCAAATCAATGTGTTGGCAGGGTTGGTTTCTTCTGAGGTCTGTGGGGAAGGGGTCTGTGCCAGGCTTCTCTCCTTGGCTTGGAGACGGCTGTCTTCTCTCTCTATGTCTCTTCCCATCATTTTCCCTCTATATGGCTTTTATGGCCACGTGTTTCCTTTTTATAAGGACATCAGTCATATTGGATTATCACTCAAATGAACTCGCTTTAGCCTGATTTCCTTTGTAAAGACCCTGTCTCCAAATAAGGTCACATTCTCAGGTACTAGAGATGAAGCCTCCAACATATGAATTTGAGGGGGACACAATTCATTTTATAAGACTTCTGCTACTTCTCACTTTCAGAGGATGGTCTGGCCTTCCACTTTGCTAAAATAATGAAGGCATGAAGGGAGAAACTCCTTAATCCCATTCTTCATTCCATAAAATACCATATTTTCTTTTTGCCCAGCATAGTGATACCTTTTTTGTACACTTATTAAAAGCCATCTTCACTGGGACCGTTATTCCATCACTCAACTATGCTTTCATTTAAAAATTCTTCAAAATTTCCTTTAAAAACTTCACATATTTTCTTTCTCACTTTTATTAAAGCATATTAATCTCAAATTCTTCTAAAGCCATCATCCTGTCATCTCTGCCATTTTTTTTTTCTTTTTTAGAGATGGGGTCTTCCTCTGTTGCCCAGGCTGGAGTGCAGTGGCCTGATCATAGCTCACTATGACCTCAAAATCCTGGCCTCAAGCGATCCCACTGCCTCAGCCTCCCATCATCTCTGCCATTCTTAACAGCTGAGCTCCTTGCTAGAAAGGTCTGTGCTCACCAATCCACTTGGTCGTCTCCCTCCCCTTTATTGTTCATCTCATTGCCAGTTTCTGCCCTCACTGTTTCACCAAAACTACTCTGAACAGAGTCAGTCATGACAAAAAAATAAATTGAGTATAATTTTTTATTTCTCTTCTCATGTTACCTCTCTTTAATATTTTTTATTACAATATTGATCACTTATTTCTTGAACTTTCTTCTCTATCTTCTACTTTTCTGTCTTATCAACTCTTACTTTTCATGACTCCTCTTCCAGTCATCCAAAAATGTTGGTTTTCTCTGCATCCCCTTGGCCTTGTCCTGTTTTCATTCTAAAACCACTTTTTATTTAACTTAATACAAACTCTTATTTCAAATGCCATCTATGTTATTCTCGCCCCCAAATTGATATCATCAGATCTGACAGGTTCATTCTGGACTTTAACATTTGGAGTCTTATGAGTTTCTCAAAATCATTATAAAAAAATGGACCAATCATTATCTTTGCTCCTTCTCAAATTTTTTTCATGTTTTTCTCTTTCAGATATGTGTATAACCATACAATTTACATAAACTTATGACTCTTCTACCTTATAATTCCCAATATAAGAGAGAACTATTATTTGATATCTTCTCCAAATTTCATATTCTACCTAGCTCGCAGCTGTTAAGATATGACCATTTGTATTGATTCTATTGACAAGGGATATCTATATTTACTATTTCAAAGCCATATGTATAAAATTGACATTGACCCTTTCATGGAATCCATGGAAATCACTCGCAGACTAATTAAAGTGTATTTTGGAGGGTCAATCTGAGGAAGAATAATGACAACAAGAATACATGATCCCTCACGGATGATAAGATGGAATGCTATTCAGTTTTGCCCATCCATATGTGTAAAATATATGCTATATTAACAGAAAAGGAATTAAGTTATCATATAAACACTTACAAAAGAATACTTTATGGTATATATTTGGCATTTCAAAATTGTATAATAGGAGGGATATATATCAAAGTGTTGACAAAAAATATCCTAGCAAA
>NW_012153663.1:0-1689 GCF_000956105.1 Propithecus coquereli | reverse complement strand
GAAAAAATAAGCAATAAGTAAGAAGTTGGGCAAATGACCAGGATCTGACAGGAAAAATGTCCAGCTCTCAATGGCCAATTCTCAGAATAGCAGATAAGATAGTAGGTTCAACTTTTTAGTGCATGCACAAGCTCGTGAGCAAACAGAGTTAGGGGCCTGTAGTTAGGAGAGAAGCCTGACTCTAAAGTTTGCTCAAGGGAAAGCAGAGGGTGGAACATGAGTGATCGTGAGTGCTTGATCAGGTGGGAGTGCGGTGAGGCAACTGTAAGGAGTGGTTTGCTTAGTTCTCTAAAAGTTTATGTCATTTGTTCCACGTAATTATAAAGAAGAACACATTTTACTCTCAAAACTGTTTCATTTAGGTGAATATATTATATATTTACCTAAGATATTGCCAAGATCGCTATGCCTGGCTACCAGTTACTTCATATACTTGATTCAAAGGAAACACACAAACTTGCCAAAGTAGATTCTGAGAATAAACTCAGATCCACTGAGGTTCTTCCCTCCCACCTTCCCTTTCTGCTCAAATCTCCTTTTCCTTGATCAAATAGTAACATGGGTGGTCAGTAATTTTGCTTTGTAAATAGACAGACATCACACTCAAGCATGACATACCTATATACCCCTTTTGTCAGTTCTTTCAACTTTTAAAGTGTTTTTTGCTTTGTTTTGTTTGTTTGTTTTTGGCACCCTACTTATCTGAAGAACTCCGAAAGTTCTCCTCTTCCGTGTTCTCTAGAGTTCCACGCATACAACTTCAGGAGGATATGTGGAGATAGAGATAATGTTTCTGGACAAAAGAACTAGTGTTTCTACTTCTTAGCCTCATTCAGGAGGTCTGGCTCCCAATTCTTTAACCTCTTTCTGGTATATATAGCATTTTTTGCCCCTGATTTAGGTGCTATTTTTCAACCGACATTAGTGAAAAAATATAATTTTAATGAAAATTATATGGAAATATGCTAGTTATTAGAGTATGAATTTTTCAAATAAGATATTTTAGTACTATTTTTGAGGGTATATATACATTGAGATTTTAAAATATAATCAATAACATGGAAATCATTAAGTGTATTCAATGAGGTCTTACACTAATTATTTAAATTAGAAAATTAACCAATGAAAATAATCATTTGTTTATATGATTGTGTGTGTATGTGTGAGAGAGAGAGAGTGTGTGTCTGTACTTTAAGGAAAATCAATTCATAATAAGTATGAACTAAGCATATATCCAAGCATCATCATTTTCATCACAGGATTAAAAATAAATATTAGTTAAATACTATTTTGCCTGATAAAATTAACAATTGAAAAGAATTATTATAATTTTACCTGGTAAATATAGATAGCCAGGGTTGCACAATATGCAAACCTGTCTCCACTGGCAGCACATACGTCTTTGTTCCACGGCTGACACCCAGCAGCCAGCAATCCCACTTGCCTTACTCGGGACATGTTTGCCTTGAAAAACAAATATGAAGAACTGTCAGTCATTTTCATTATTTGATAAACTTCCCCTTCATTGCTTTATATCTGTCTTCCCCAACCCTTACCTTTATACCTTGCAAAAATTTTACAAGTACTATTAATTTCAACTTATATTTTCAGAGTACAGGAGTTGAAATCCCCAAATGTCGATAGACATCAAGGCATGTAATTTAAATTTGGAAAGTAAGAGATCATAAA
>NW_012153662.1:5662-6062 GCF_000956105.1 Propithecus coquereli | reverse complement strand
TGTTAGTAATCTCCAACTTAAAATTTTTCATCCTGAGGTCATTTGCTTTTCCCTCCTATAAGGCACAGGACCCCAAGAGCTAATTGACAATATTCTCATGTCTTATAAAAGAGAAACATTGTCAACCATACATCTTAACATCTCTAAGCAAAAGACTTTAGAAACAATTTCATCAAATCCTAAGAAAATTTATTTCTTTGGACAAATTCCAGGAGGAAAAAAAAATGTGCCTTGCAGAAGGTTTAGAAAGCTTTTGATAAAAAACAGACAACTAATACTACTTACTTATCTTTTGCCTTCTAGAAACAAATTCACTCCCCTCAAATCATAATATTCTCAGCTGTTTGATAGTATCTAAACCCTATATTCTTCCTTTATTATTTTTTTTTTAATTATCCAA
>NW_012153662.1:3479-3816 GCF_000956105.1 Propithecus coquereli | reverse complement strand
CTACACCAAACTGGTAATAAAGCAAGCAGGAATGTCATCAAGGTTGAAATAAAGTCAAAGAAGCTTATAAGTATTCCATTCGGTAAGTGATTTTACTTTGATCTCGCAAGTGGAGAAAGGCCTGACTGCCACAAATGTTTCCAAGAAGGGGAAAGTGGTTAAGAGATGCTGATATCTTCCCAGGCTTTTCAGAAATTAATAGAAAGCATACCAAATCCCTTAAAGAACACAAAATAGAGGAAATAAATTGTTGTAACGATAGATAGAAGTCAAGATTATATTTACCAAACTTGCACGTTGGCTCCCAAGTTTAGAATGAAAATAAAAATAATAAGAT
>NW_012153662.1:0-424 GCF_000956105.1 Propithecus coquereli | reverse complement strand
GTTGATTGGCTGACTCATTTTCTAGCAGCGTAGAAAAATGTCATGGTGTCTATTGACACACTAAAATACGATGACAGATTAATTATTTACAGGGTGAATCATAACTACAGAAAAAATAAAAGAAAATAAAGGATTCTGAAATTGATCACATCAAGATTTTGTGTAAATGTGGAAGACAGGAGGTTCTCCTATTCATACATGATAGTTGGATACTTCTGCAATTAATTTTTAAAGTCTCCGATCATGTTCTAGAAGCACTCAATCTCAAAACAAGGTTGTTATTTTAGTCTCCACACTCACTGAGTCTTTCTCCAGAGAAGCTGCCAAACCCACTGCCAGCTGGCCTCTTGGGAACAAGACTAAGCTAATAACAAGTATTTCTTTTTTAACTGTTAATAGATGTTTAAAAGATAAGAGTTGAACT
>NW_012153661.1:16362-16670 GCF_000956105.1 Propithecus coquereli | reverse complement strand
TACATACGGGAAATAATAGGTGTTTGTGGTAAAAAATGAATGAAAATCCTTGATTTAAATATCTCCTTAGTTTTTCAACATTTTGTAATGAACATTTCCCAAAATACTGCATAGTTAAAAGAATTTTACAGTGAATATCCATATACCCATCACTTAAATTCTACCATTAACATGGTGTTATACTTTATCATATAATTATCTACTTTAATGTTTTTATATATTTTTTTGTTAAAAGTTTAAACTTCCCCCAGCTATCAAGTAATAATGTGCTGTTATCTTGAGAGATTTTTGATTAACAGAGGGGTAAC
>NW_012153661.1:3035-3922 GCF_000956105.1 Propithecus coquereli | reverse complement strand
ATATAAAAATGTTGGTGAAACTCAAAGCTGGTTCATTGACAAGATCAATACAATTCATAAATCTTTAGCTAGACTGATCAAGAGAAAAAGAGAAGTTATAAGTTACCGATATTAGATATGAAGATGGGAACAGCACTACAAATCCTACCAAAATTAACAGGTTTATAGGATTATATTGTTAACAACTTTATGTCAGTAGATCTAAATCTAACCATCTAGATGAAATGGTAAAATTGAAAAATTCCTTGACAGACACAAATTACCAAAACTCTCTTGGAAGAAATAGAAAACTGGAATAGCTCTATATCAAATAAACAAATTGAGCTCATAATTCAAAATATTTCCACAAAGAAAACTCAGCCCAGATGGCCTCACAGAGGAATTCTATAAAATATCTAATGTAAAAATAATATCAATCTTACATAAAATCTTTCAGAAAATAGAAGAAAAGGTAGTTCTTCCCAACTTTAATGAGCTCAGAATTACCTCAGTACTAAAACCAGAAAAAGATATTACAAGAAAAGAAAACTACAGATCAGTAACCCTCATGAGCATAGATTCAAAACTCTTTATCAAAGATATCAGTGAATCAAATACAGCTATATATAAAAGGATAATATAGCATGACTAAGTGGAGGTTATCACTCTTGGATGGCTTAACATTTGAAAATTTATCAATAAAATTCACCATTTTAACAGACTAAAGGGAGAACTATATGATCATCTCAGTAGATGCAGAAAAAACTCTTTGACCAAGTTAAATATCCTTTCATGATAATAACTCTCAGCATACTGGGAATAGAAAGGCACTTCTTCAACCAGATTAGGGGCATTTATGAAAAATATCATTCTGAATGGTGAAAGACTGAATACTTTGCTTCTAAAAT
>NW_012153661.1:0-974 GCF_000956105.1 Propithecus coquereli | reverse complement strand
CTCTTGCTCAGGCTGGTCTCGAACCCCTGAGCTCAACTGATCCTCCTGCCTCGGCCTTCCAGAGTGCTAGGATTACAGTGCTAGGATTACAGGAGCCACCGCGCCCAGCGAGATTTTTTTCTTAATTTCTCCATTCTCCACTGAACAATGCTACCTCCCCCATCTTTGTGGTTTTGTAAATTCAAAATATATCCCAAAAGATTTATGAGTCATCTTTCCTCCATGTGCCTAGCATTATGCCAGATACTGAGAACACATGACAGAACAAGATATGAATGGTTCCTGCTCTCATAGGAGAGGACAGACATCGTAATAATAGTTAAGATTATTTCTTCGTTAGGGATGTAAAGGTATTATGAAAAATGAATGGTCTCTCTTGCACTGCCATGAGATGAAGAGAGGAAGGCAGGCAATGATTTCTTTTCATATCTAATTAGTTCATTACATTTCCCTCCCACCCTCAATCCACGATATGTATGATAGTACTTGGAATTGTAAAATGGACATCTATCCAGTAGAAAATAGCCATTGGACTTTCATAGACCATCGGTCTTTTCTAGAGTCTGGCTTTTAGGAGGCATGAAAGTATTTCATAACTGATTTTCGATTGTGACAGCATTGCAATCATTGAGGGTGAAAGGCAACTCATACTGCTAAGCTCCATTTTATGAACAGTCTATCTTCTGAATTCCTGTTCACCCTCAAGCTACTCTTTTTGAAATGATCTCTCCTTCTGTCTCTATCTCTTCTGACATTTTAAGACTAGAGAAAAGCTAGTATAATTGGACTAGAATATCTGCTGTGGAAGAAGCATATACATATTTATAAGATGTTCAACAACAACCACAATAAACACATGATGAATATTTTGTTTCCTAACCCTTTCAAAATAACTTTACTTGTGAGGTTTCAGAAGCCTGGTTATGACAAACCGAAACCTAAAGTTACACTTAAAATATAAAGAATATGGAGGG
>NW_012153660.1:2513-3351 GCF_000956105.1 Propithecus coquereli | reverse complement strand
TTTTTACAAATTTTCCTTTATTTCTTCATCACATCAATTGAGCTGAGTAGCAGCTACTAAGAAACTACCACATAACCTCAAAAAGAGTATATTGATTTATGACACAAACTCATCACATAGCCTGTTTTAAAATATAAACAGGTAATTATTCAATAAATCCACTTAGTAAAGATTAAGTATTCAGAGTTGACCTTAGAGGCCCCAAACGTCCTTCAACAGCTTAAATCTTGCATTTTGTTAAAAAGCAGTCATAGATTTGATCAAAAATTGTGCTCTTGGCCAAGATGAAAAACACAGAGACTAGATTTTACCCTGTCACTTGAAACAATTAGAAAACATATATCAGTGAGTACTATCTAAAAACATGTGTGAAAGACAGTGATTCCTTTGAGACAAAAAATAAGTGAGGTAAGCCCCACTACCGCCCCCAAACCACTTCCTTGAATATCTTTCAAGGCTGTGGACTAAGGAGAAGAACACAGGAGTGATCTAGAAGAGTCCACAATTGAGGAAATGGAGCTCTCTTCTGGGCTACAGAGTTTCTACTGAAAAACCCACTGGAAGCCATATTGGCATTGCATTGAATGTAATTTTTCTTTTCTCCTGATGATTTAAGCATTCTTTCTTTGTCTTTGGGTTTTGCTCATTTGATTATGAGGCCCAAATCTCATGTTGAAATTTGATCTTGAATGTTGGAGGTGGGGCCTAGTGGGAGATACTTTGATCATGGGGGCAGGTCCCTCATGAAAGGCTTGGTGCCCTCCTGTGGTAATGAGTGAGTTCTTGCTCTATTCATTCATACAAGAGCTGGTTGCTTAAAAGAGTGAGAGTACCCCCT
>NW_012153660.1:2103-2463 GCF_000956105.1 Propithecus coquereli | reverse complement strand
ATGAAAGGCTTGGTGCCCTCCTGTGGTAATGAGTGAGTTCTTGCTCTATTCATTCATACAAGAGCTGGTTGCTTAAAAGAGTGAGAGTACCCCCTCCCCTCTCTCCCTTCCTTCTTATGCTGCTCTCCTTCTTCTTCCTTGGGTGGAGGCTTCCTAAGGCCCTCACAAGCACATGCTGGTGCCTTGCTTCTTGTACAGCCTGAAGAACTGTGAGCCAAATAAACTCTTTTCTTTATAAATTATCAGCTTCAAGTATTTCCTCTATAGCAATGCAAAAGAGACTGAGATAAGTATGAATTTCCTCAAAAAATTAAAAGCAGAACTACTGTATGATCCAGTCATCCCACTACTGGGTACATG
>NW_012153660.1:0-344 GCF_000956105.1 Propithecus coquereli | reverse complement strand
AGTGCTGGAAAAACTGAATATCCATTACAAAAACTGAGCTTTTATCCATACCTTGCACCATAGACAGAAGTTAGCTTAAAATGGATTATAGACCTAAATATAATACATCAAACTATAAATCTCTAGAATAAAGCAAAAGAGAATACTTTTGTAACTTTAGATTAGACAAAGACATTTTAACACATTAAAAGCGTAATCCATACAAATGGATAAATTAGACCTTTTCAAAATTAAAAGCTTTTGCTTTTTGATAGACTCTATTATGCAAATGTAAAGGCAAACCATGGACCAAAAGAAAATATTTAAAAACCATATATCTGATAAAGGATTTGTATCTATAATAT
>NW_012153659.1:7237-7671 GCF_000956105.1 Propithecus coquereli | reverse complement strand
CTTGTCAATTTTCTTAAGTTCTATATAGATTATCTATAAAGATAGATAGATTATCTATATAGATTATCTATCTATATAGATTATCACCCCTTTATTTGATGTGTAGAAAGCACATATTTTCTCCCATTCTGTAGGTTGTCTGTTTGGTCTTGTGATAGTTTCCTTGGCTGTGGAGAAGCTTTTTCATTTAATTTGTTGCTGATGTGATTGCTTTGGGGATTTTCTTCATACATTCTTTGCCTAGGCCGATATCTACAAGAGTTTTTCCAACATTTTCTTCTAGAATTCTTAAGATTTCACACCTTAGATTTAAGTCTGTTATCCAATGTGAGTTGATTTTTGTGGGAGGTGAGAGGTGGGGATCCAGTTTCAGTATTCTGCATGTGGTTATCCAGTTTTCCCAGCACCACTTATTGAATAGAGATTCTTTTCCC
>NW_012153659.1:910-1638 GCF_000956105.1 Propithecus coquereli | reverse complement strand
GATTTCACAATGATTCATTGAATAGGACACCAAAAGCATAGGCAGCAAAATAAAAAAAAAATTGTAAGTTGAATTTCATTAAAATTAAAAATAATTTGTGCATCAAAAGGATACTATTAACAGTGTGAAAGATAATCCACAGCATAGGAGAATGTATGTGTAAATCATATATCTAATAGGGGATTGATATCCAGAATATATAAAAATATCCTAAAATTCAAAACAAAAATATGGGAAGCCAAGTGGTTGCATAAGAGACTTGAATATGTACATTTCTCCAGGAGAATGTGCAGGTAGTCAGTGAACACATGAAGGTATGCTTCGCATCACTAATCAGAAATTCAGATCAAGACCACTAAGGCATATCACTTCACAGCCATTAGAATGACCATTGTCCAAAATACTGAAAATGACAGATATTAGTGAGAGTGTAAATAGATTGGGACC
Organism: Propithecus coquereli; assembly: GCF_000956105.1. Classification (NCBI taxonomy): domain Eukaryota; kingdom Metazoa; phylum Chordata; class Mammalia; order Primates; family Indriidae; genus Propithecus; species Propithecus coquereli. The sequence continues at coordinate 1,191 of NW_012153659.1, read as the reverse complement.
TTTTTACATTGCTTGTGGAAATATGAAAAGGATCAGTGGCAAAAATTTATATGTGGAATTGGCATGCCATCCAGTAGGTCCACTTCTGTCCATGTCCCCAAAATCTGTGGAGACAGGGCTCAAACAAATACTTATATACCCAAGTTCATGGCACGATGTTTCCCAGTAGCTAGAGGGTAGAGGCAACCCATGTGTCCATCAAAGGATGAAAGGATAAACAGAATGTTCTATGAACATATGGTAGAATATTGTTTAAACTTTGATGTGCTAGGTGAAGTAGG
>NW_012153659.1:0-860 GCF_000956105.1 Propithecus coquereli | reverse complement strand
TAAAGATAGTCATAAAAAGAATAAAAATGTAACAAATCAAAATAATATCATTTGAGTTTGTTAATGCATCAACTTGTTGCTCTTAAAATAGATAAGAGTAAATAGATACCCATTTTACTGTCTTTTTTGTAGGAACTATATTTTGAGAGTAATCAAATAGCTTTAAGGATTATTTGTTCTTAGAAACAAAATATATTGAATAAATGGATAAGAAATTATCAAACTTAATTATTTTGGATCAATATTGAATGATTGATTAAAGCAATTCATGATGGCTGGCACTGTTGAGTTAAGGTGGAATGCTAATGGAAACATTATAATAAGGAGGTTATATTGTCACCACTGGAATTTACAAATCAATTTTAGCATAAGAAACAGATTACCATAAGGTCATTAAGCATTAGGTTCAATTTCCTTTTCTTATCTATTCTACTTCTAAGCTCTTCGGGGGGCTAGAACAACGTACGCTGTTAGTTAGGTTTTATGAATTTTAATTTTTGCGTTTCATTTTTTTACTACTTCTAATTAAATACTTATGTTTATAAATGATTTTTTTTGTTTGTAATTTTGTAGGGATTTTGTTACAGAAGGAACTTGAATTATAAAAGCTTCAGGATCCACATTATCTGGATTTATTCCTCATTAGAATCATTGGAAGCAACACAAACAAAAATAATGTCTCTCCATGTTATGCAATAGAGAAACCCAAAATTATCTACAACTTATTCTGGCCAAAATTTTTGAAGCTGAATAAATTCAAGCCTTTATATCTAACTAAAAAATGTAGTGACAGAGAAACAAGTTAAACTACCCCATAAGGAAGCAATAAATAAAATTCAGAAAGTTACATATACTGTGGG
>NW_012153658.1:13122-14350 GCF_000956105.1 Propithecus coquereli | reverse complement strand
ATCCTCCTGCTTCGGCCTCCCAAAGTGCTAGGATTACAGGTGTGAGCTACCCCACCTGGCCTTTTTGGGTTTTTGTTTTTAAATTGTGGCAAAATATACATAACTTAAAATGTACCATTTTAACCCTTTTTTAAAAGTCTTCAAGGAGATTGTAATTTATTTTAAGAGACAGATATATTAAAAATGGAGGTCTAACAAATACAGCTCTAATAATAGTGATCCCAAATGAGAGGCGCTGTTAGGAGTAAGTAGCATCGGTGAACCCGCACAATGATAACTCTAGAATCTGTCCCCTTTCCTCATGTCGGCTCTCACCTGGATTACCGAAAACAGCCCCAGCTCTCTCTCCTCCCGGTTACTGCACCACCCAGTTGATCTGTCTTCCACTCTTCCGTGGCCAGAGTGTATTTCCAAAGCGCACACCTGATGTCATTCCTCTTCTTTCGCAATGGTGTCTCACTGCCTTCGGGTTAAAGTCCAGACTCCTTGGTGTGGCCTGCAGGGACCTTGGTCACCACTTCCGTTACCTCTCCAGCTTCTCTCGCCCTCTCAGCCACCCTGAAAATACGGTGTCCTGTAGCTTTGCAGGCGTCATTCCCTTCGCTGGGACTGCCCTTCTCCCCTCCTTGCCTGGCTGGCTTCCTGCTCTTCCTTTAAAATTCCCTGCCCCTTTCTTTTCATTATTTGGTAAAATATGCATAACATAGGATGTACCATTTTAACCATTTTTAAGTGTGGCATGAGTGAGACTCTGTCGCAAAAAAAGAAGAAAAAAGAAACTGGCCCTCCACTTCTGGATATATATGGAAAAGAACTGGAAGCGGGGACTCAAACAGACATTTACACACCCATGCTCACGGTACCATTATTCACGGCAGCCAAAAGGCTACATTTACATTGTCGTGTGACCATCACGACCATCCATCTCCAGAACTTTTTCATCTTCCCAGCCTGAAACTCTCATTAGTCGGTAACTCCCCAGCCCTTGTAACCACCGTTCTACCATTCTTCTCTATGAATTTGACCGCTCTGGGTACCTCATGTAAGCGGAGTCATACAAAGTTTGTTCTTTTGTGTCTGGTTTATTGCACTTAGCATAATGCCCTCAGGGCTCATCCATGTTGTAGCAGGTGTCAGAAATGCCTTCCTTTTTAAGGGGGAATAATATTCCATGGTAGGTATACAGCACATTTTGTTCATCCATCCATCCATCAGTGGACACTTGGCT
>NW_012153658.1:1366-1962 GCF_000956105.1 Propithecus coquereli | reverse complement strand
CGACTTTGCGCACTCCTGGAACCAGCGGTGGCTGGGCAAGGCCGAGGAGTGCGACTCCCGCGCCTGGTACGCAGGTCAGTGCCTCCACGCAGGGACGCGAATTTGGGCGGGCTGGGCTGCCTGAGGAATGGAGGGGTCCCTGGAGCTGGATAAAAGCTGGGGGCATCCTGGGGCGACTTCAGGGGGACCAGAGGAGAGCTGACTCGGAACGGCCTTGGAGGGGGCCTGCAGGGTGGGCCAGGCACGGCCAGCAGCGTGCGAGGCCCTTTCGGTGGTGCCCAGACCCGACTTCAAGTGACACCTGGTCATTGACACCTAGTGGCAGGGCGAGTCCCTGTGTCTCTTTCACTCGTCTGAATACATCAAGAAGAAAGGCTCCCCCAGGTGCTGTGTGGCTTCCACACCTCCCTCGGCTTGCCCCGCCCGGGGCAGCAGGTCTTCCGCAGGCCGCTGCGCGCCTAGTTCGGTTGCAGCCAGACCGGTTTGCGTTCCTTACACGCATCGTTACCTTGTCGTAGCAGGTGGATCATTGTAGGCCAGGATGGGGCAATGGTTCGCAAAGGTGTTGGTAAGAAAGGCTGATGTGGCTGGGCGCG
>NW_012153658.1:0-1316 GCF_000956105.1 Propithecus coquereli | reverse complement strand
TGCGGCTCTGCGCCCTGCATCCTGTGCGGCTGCTGCCCCTCCAGCCGCAACTCCACCGTGACACGCCTCGTCTTCACCACCTTCCTCTTCCTGGGTGTGCTGGTGTGCGTCATCATGCTAAGTCCTGGCGTGGAGAGTCAGCTCTACAAGGTGAGCGGCTCCAGGGCAGGTGGAGTCAGGTAGGGGAGGGGTCTGGGGGCCTGGCCTCTGCTGCTCCAGACTAGAGGGCCCAGGCTTGAGGTTACAGCTAATCAAGAAGAGGTGGCGGGAGTGTTTGGGCGCACTGATGATCTGAGGTTGGAAATGGGAGGAGGGCTCGAACCCCACAGGGGGATTCTTGTTTCTCACAAGCAATGGTCCCCTTGGAAGATTGTATTGGTCATTATTGTCCCCTTTGACACCAGCCTAGGGATGCTCTTCTCTGCACACAGCCCCTTTTTTTATTGAGACAGGGTCTCGCTCTGTTGCCCAGGCTGGAGTGCTGAGGCGTCATCACAGCTCACTGCAACCTCAAACCCCTGGGCTCAAGCGATCCTCCTGCCTCAGCCTCCCAAGTAGCTGGGACTACAGGCATGCACCACCACACCCGGCTAGTTTTTCTATTTTTTGTCAAGATGGGTGTCGCTCTTGCTCAGGCTGGTCTCGAACTCCTGAGCTCAAGCGATCCTCCCGCCTCGGCCTCCCAAAGTGCTGGGGCTACAGGCGTGAGCCACTGCACCCAGCTGTTCTTCTCCCCTTTAATGCCCAAGCCCAGATTGGGGCTCCTAACTCTTCCTTCTATCTCAGCGTTTCATAGCCTGGCACAGACCCACGGGGACATTGAGGCCAGTGGTTCTCATGTTTTGGTGTGTGTCAAGGTGCGAATCCCTGGGGAGTTTGTAGAAATGCAGATTCTCAGACTCCGGGGAGGTCAGAGGAGAGCTGACCTGAAAAGACCTTAGAAGTTCTGTTCCCTGGGAGGGGGGCCCCGGATCTGTTCCCCCCACCCCCCAGCATCTCAGGTGGTTCCGATGCAGGTGGTGGGTGGAACACACTTCAGAAACCCTCCTGTAGAGGGCGCAGTGTGCCCCTGAGGCCGTGGGATGATAACAGGGAAACAGTGACAAGGTGGAACTGCACCATCAGTCTCGATTGGGTGGGGCCTTCAAGCCACTCCTTCTGTCTCCACAGCTGCCCTGGGTGTGTGAGGAGGGGGCCGGCGGGACCTCCGTCATCCTGCAAGGCCACATCGACTGTGGCTCCCTGCTCGGCTACCGCGCCGTCTACCGCATGTGCTTCGCCATGGCAGCCTTCTTCTTCCTCTTCACCCTGCTCAT
>NW_012153657.1:23935-24704 GCF_000956105.1 Propithecus coquereli | reverse complement strand
GAAGCTGGTTATCAAAATATTTCACCCCCAAATATATTTCTTTAAGATACTCTGAGAAGGCTGTTCAGAGGGCCTGCAAACAGAAGTAGCCCTGCAAAGCTCTCATCTATGGGGGCAAATTTGCATTTGCAGAGCATCTGCATTGGTATAGCCAGGCTTTCTCTGAGGCCCTCCCTCATCCTGATCTAGGAAAGATTAACTGAGAGTCTGACACTTTTAAAGATCTGACAGAAACATTTACCATCTATTCTCTCTGATGGGTGCTATCCTTGAGGTTTTTATCTACATAACAAAACCATCTTTGCTGGCCAGGCCTCTTCCTCTCCCCTTTCCATAACCTGTCTTGCCACTTTTACCTGATCTACCATCATAACCTGTTTTTGGCACTGCTCTAAACACCCATTCTTTCTGTAACCTCAAGATAGTATATAACCTTCTGTACCCCATTGAGGGATTGGGGTAATCACTCTATAGTTCTCGCACATGCACATTAATACATTTGTATGTCATTTCTCCTATTAATCTGTCTTTTTGTCAGTTGATTTTTTTTAACCAAACCTTCAGAGGGCAAAGGGGAAGTTTTCCCTTGGCCCTTACAGATGTTTCAGAAACACTGTTCAACTCATTTTTTGACAACTAAAAAGAAGCTATGTTTATTCTGAAACTATCATCACCTTGCATAATTATTTAAAATAACAATCAAATCAAAATCTTAAACATACTCAGAAATACCAGGAAAATATATATCAACTTTCTGAATAAAAAAAAA
>NW_012153657.1:12331-13140 GCF_000956105.1 Propithecus coquereli | reverse complement strand
TAAAAAGGAATGAAGAAAGCTTATGGGATTTATGGGATAGCATCAAAAGAGCAAATTTTGGGGTTATTGGAGTTTGTGAAGTAGAAGAGAAAGACAAAAGGATGAAAAGTTTATTTGAAGAAATAATAGCAGAAAACTTCCCAAATCTGATATAAATATCCAGACATGGGAAAGTTACAGGGCTCTAATCAGATTCAACCCAAAAAAAACAAAAAACAAAAAAACAAAACTATACTGACATATATTATAATCAAACTGCCAAAACTCAAGTACAAAAAGAAGATTCCTGAAGCAGCAAGAGAAAAGAATCAAATATTATAGCATATCAGAGAGTTCCAATAGGGCTAGCAGTGGGTTACTCAGCAGAGACCTAAAAGCCCAGGAGGGAGTGGTATGATATTAATATATTCAAAGTGCTGAAGGAAAAAAGAAAAACAAAACTGCCAATGAAGAATACTGTACCTAATGAAGCTATCCTTCAGACGTGAAGGAGAGATGAAGGCTTCCCCAGACAAACAAAAGTTGAGACAGTTCATCACCATCAGATGTGTCTTATAAGAAATGTTAAAGGGAATTTTTAAAGCTTAAAGAAAAGGGTTCTAATTAGTAACAAAAAAATATGGCAGTATACATCTCACTGGTAAATGTAAGTACACAGTCAAATTCAGAATACTTTAATACTGTAATGGTGGTGTGTAAACCACTTACGTTATTAACATGAATGTTAAAAGGCAAAAATTAAAATAATAGCTACAATAATTTGTTAAGGGATAGATGAAGGCTTCCCCAGACAAACAAAAGTTGAGACA
>NW_012153657.1:0-1363 GCF_000956105.1 Propithecus coquereli | reverse complement strand
CAAATATAAAAACTTCTCCTCTTCCTAAAAGTTACCAAATGAAAGACAAGTCATAGACCTGGAGAGAACATTAACAATACATATACCTAAAAAAGAAACTTATATCCAGAATATATGAAGAATTATTCCACTTAATACAAAAAAGACAACTTAACTATATGGACAATTGTCATGAGTAAATACTTCACTAAAAGATATTCAGTAAGCTCACAAATAAGTCACAACATCTTTAGTCCTCAGGGAAACGCAAATAAAATCCACAATCAGACACCAGTTCACAACTTCTATAACTGCTAAAATAAAATAGTGTCACAAAACCAAAACTTGGCGAGGATGTGGAGCAACTGGTACTTCATACACTGATGTAAACACTGCAAAATGTTACAGGGACTTTGGAAAACATTTTGACAGTTTCTTAAAAAGTTAAACACACCCCACCATATAATCTAGCCCTTCTACTCCTAGGTATTTACTCAAGAGAAAGGAAAGCTTATATTCATACAAAGACTTCTAAAAAAAAAGTTCACGGCTGCTTTATTCATAACAATCAAAATGTATAAAGAAGCAAAACGTCCAACAACTGGTAAATGGGTAAACAATAAGCGACATAGCCATACGATAGAGTTCTGATTCAACAATGAAAAGGAAATGATTTTCCTATAAACACTAAAGCATGGATAGACCTCAAAAACATTATGCCGAGTGAATGAAGCCAGACAAATTAAACTACATAATGTATAAATCCATTAGCATGAACTTTCCCTATATAAATTATCATACTTATTTTTTTGTCTATAGATACAAAAAGCAGCATTGTAAATATTTAAAAACAACCTTTAGTACTGTGCCATCATGTGACTATTTCTTTGATTTTTATTAATTTGAATATGGCATGTGCTCAGTGTTAAATTTCCAAAAATGCAAATAAAGATCCCCTTGCAGAAATAACCATGATTAGCCGTCAAATGTGTATATTACCAAATGCAAACATACACAGATATATTTACATAAATAATATAATTAGATATCTGGGCACATATCTGAAAGTTCATTATTTGCCTTTTTTACATAAAACGTATCTTGAAGATATTTTTCAGAAGTATATATGAATTTACTTGTTAGATTAGTATGGACGCACCATAATTTATCTCACAATTATTTGGCCTTTTATGCATTTATACTTTTTTGCACATGTACCTGTGTTAAATACAGTTCTAGAAGTGGAATTAACATGCAAAAGGCATACAAATTTAAAACTTTGCTGAAGAGTGTCAAATTTCTTTTCAAAAGGGCAGTAAAATTTTAAACTCCATTCATACTCTAATTCTAGGGTAAAAATATAAAACTTATCTTAATATTTAAT
>NW_012153656.1:7123-7480 GCF_000956105.1 Propithecus coquereli | reverse complement strand
CAGGAAAGACTTTTGCTTGTCAACACCCTCTCTTCATTTTATTATTTCCACAGCACTTATCTCTGGCTTTTTGTCTCTTTCCCTGGACTGGAATGCAAGTGTCTGAGGGCAGGAACTTTGTTTTATTTCCTGTTGTATCCTCAGTGCCTGGAACAGTGCCTGGCCCATTGTAGGTGCTCAATCAATAATTTTTGATGAATATGTCAGGAATTAAGAATTTGATGAGAGTGTATCTTTTATAACGGTGAGTGAAAAACCACGGTTCTCCCAATGAGTTTCAAGTGAGCAAAGTTAGTGCTTGATCTGCATATAGATTTTTCCATTTGTGAATAATGAAAATATGAAGAAATGGGATTT
>NW_012153656.1:4599-5663 GCF_000956105.1 Propithecus coquereli | reverse complement strand
AATTTTAAAAGTCTTTGATATTTAACTATATTCTTTTATACCTTCTCCTGTATTCCTCTTACCACCTATTAAGACTTTACCATGTGATAGGGTTAAACTCCATTTACTCTCCATTTTGGCAATTTAAACCCACATAACTTTTCACTCTTAGGGTGACCTGCTTCAGTTCTGGATCCTCTGAGGATCTGAAGTCCTCTGGGGAGGATGTCAAATATCAGTGTTATTCTTTCCTTCTGTATAGGTTAGCTGTTCATACTAATCAGAAGCTAACTTCTGTCCTGTGATTTCTTCTCAATTAAATATCAAAGTCATGAATAAAGCTATTATCCAACTCTTCTAACCCATTCTTTTTCTAATCAGAAAGGAAATGGTATGTGACTACTATATGAAAGAAATAAAACTTACCCTCCCTTTTTTGACTATATATTTTATCCATTTCTTGGTGTTCTCTCTCTTATCTCCAGCCCAACTATGAAATTTGAGGAGATAAATTATTACGAATAAGCTCACTCCAAATGTATTATACAACCTCATATTATAAAATGATTGAGTAAGAAATAACCTTGTGGTATATTACCCTCTTAGGATACAGATTAGCTTGACAGTTTTGAATGTGTCTTCTTGCTACTCCCCCAATTGCCCTTGAATGCGGCATCTTTTCCTGTAGCCAATGAGCAGCCAGTATAACACAGGGAAGACTAAAATAACAGTTCTAGAAGCTGATGAAATGAGATTATTCTAATGTGGAAATTTAGAAAATTAAAAAGTAATTTGGTTTTATTTAAACGTTCCAACATTCTTCAGCTTTTCAGGTGGTGTTTTCTGGAATCTAAAGACAGCTCTGGCTGTCAAGAATTATTTTAATTCTATTTCCTCTGTTATTTCGTGACTGTGCTTGGGAATTGCATGTTTCCCAGAATTCCTTAAATTCTGGGGAAAAATGAAAAATATGTACCTTTATCCCTCTCTTTTTTTTTCTTTTAAAATTTTTAATTTTTATTTTTTTAGAGACGGGGTCTCGCTCCTGCTCAGGCTGGTGTTGAACTCTTGAACTCAAACGATCT
>NW_012153656.1:0-369 GCF_000956105.1 Propithecus coquereli | reverse complement strand
TAGAACGAGAGTCACATCAACAGCACTATGTGCTTGTGGTAGAAGTCACTATGTCCACTATTTCAAAATATTGAGAGGATATTATTTTCAAACTCGAATTCTATACCTAACCAAACCATCATTCAAATGTGAGGGAAAAGAAAAAGACATTTTAAATATGCAAAGACTCAGAAAGTATGTTACTCACAAACTCTTTCTTTGGAGATTTTTATGGATGTGCTTCAGCAAGAGAAACAACTCAAAACCCAGGAAACTTTGAAATTCAGAAATCACGGAAAAGCAGAAAGGGGAATTTTCATTAAAAAAGTAATATACTGCTGTTCAGGAATTAAAATTACAGTGAAAGCACAAAGGCATCCAAGACATGTG
>NW_012153655.1:5997-7147 GCF_000956105.1 Propithecus coquereli | reverse complement strand
GAGAAACCTCAGTACAGATGGAAAGTAATTAGTTAATCCACGATTTTGGACTTGAGAAAAGAGTTTGAAGATGAATATAAACTGAGGTGAATTGTCAGTATAATGGTGGCATTTGAAGTTATGAGAGTAGATAAAATTAATTGGGAAAAGAACGGAGAGTGGAAGCATAGCTTTGGCAATATCAGAATTAGCTCTGTTTCACAAGTATTCACGCCAGTTATCACAAAGGGGATATAAAAATACGGCTGATAAGGTGTAGACAAACTGATAACTGTGTAATATGAAGCCGAGAAAGAATGAATTTCAAGAACCAGGAAATGGTCAGCTTTATATGATGTAATTGGAATGATTAAGCTGAGGACTAAAACTGATTTAATGGATTAGCAAGAAAGGATCAAATTTAGCAAGAATAGTTTTAATGAAGTGGTAAGAGTTAATTGTGACATTTTTACTTTGCAGGCAATCTAAGAAGTTTGAAGTACTACGGTATTTATTTATTTATTTATTTGCTCCAGTAAACTTTTAAATTGCATTGATATGGAAAGTCATTCCTGGGAAATGCTCCCTGGTAAGATAGGAGGAGTTGTAAATTGTGACTTTTATTTTCTCGTCATGAAAGCCCTTGATATAAATAAAAGCTTCATTGATTAGATATAAAATTACAACATTACATGTCAGTTTCAGTAAAAAAATACTTTTGGACAGCCAGAATGGAATGAAATGAAATCGCCTTTGCCAGGCATGCAAATCTCTAGAGTAACATATTTATCTCAATATTGTGTCTCATATTTCATGATTCAAACATATCTACGAAATTATTTCTAGATTTAAGATGTTTTGGGGTGACAGAGAGCAATGAAAAATTTGGTTGAATCTGGGATTGCATAAAATTGTATTGCTGAAATAGGTTTCTTTTAAAACTAATTGTCAATTTTCTTTCTCTTTCCAAAGAAAGAAACAGGGATATTGATCCAGTGTCCCGAATGTATCAGCCTCTTTCTTCTGAGTACCCTAAGCTTCAAATACCCAAAGATTTTGCTCAAGTAGAAGAAGAATATCCCTGAAAACAAAAACAAATCAAACTATCCACCTAAAAATATGCACTTTCAGCACTGTTTGAGGAAAGAAAACTACATTATTAAAATTTACT
>NW_012153655.1:3448-3807 GCF_000956105.1 Propithecus coquereli | reverse complement strand
AAGAGGTTGAGGGATCCCAGAAATTAATACAGGCTGTGATTAGATAATTAATATTTATTTAAAATATTGTATATGAAAACTTTAAAGGGGATAGGGAGAACATGCTGACTGAAGTAGCTCTGGAAATGAGTGGAGACAATGTCAGACTAAAAGTAAGAGAGTACATGATCACCAAACTCTAGTTAATACAGTTGTTTACCACAGGGGTACAAGTTAATTCCAATTCCAATATACTACTATATATGTATACTGGAATTTGACAATTAATAAAGTGAATGATAGATGATGGGAGCCAAATTTCTCACTTCTGGAGAAACAACTGTGAGGATACACTGATGAGCAAGTGGGGGAGAGGAGGC
>NW_012153655.1:0-383 GCF_000956105.1 Propithecus coquereli | reverse complement strand
CACTTAAAATTTTAGAGCAGCACAATTCACAATTGTAAAGATGTGGAATCAACCTGAGTGCCCATCGATTCATAAGTGGCTTAACAAAATGTGGTATATGTATACAGTGGAATACCATGAAGCATTAGATTATCAAGACAGAAAATCAACAAAAACATTGAGCTTACATTGGACTTTAAGCAAAACAGACATTTACAGAATATTCTATTCAACAACTGCAGAATTTACATTCTTCTTATCAACATGTGGAACATTCTTCAAGATAGACTATATGTTAAGCCACAAAACAAGTCACAGAAATTTTAAAAAATGATATCAGGTGTCTTCTCAGACCACAGTATAATAAAACTAAAAATCAATAACAAGAGGAACTGTGGAAACTA
>NW_012153654.1:9323-10182 GCF_000956105.1 Propithecus coquereli | reverse complement strand
TGAATTTGTTTTTTTCATTCTCTCAGTTTTTTGTTGGTGTCTTTAGGGTTTTCTGTGTACAAGATTATGTTATCTACAAACAGCCAGTTTGACTTCTTCTTTTCCGATTTGGATTCATCTTCTTTCTTTTGCTTGCCTAATTGCCCTGTCCAGGACTTGCAATACTATGTTGAGAAAAAGTACTGAAGTGGGCATACTGGTCTTGCTCCTGAACTTACAGGAACAGATTTCAATTTTTCACTGTTAAATATTATATCAGCTGTGGGCTTGTTAAATATGACCTTTACTATATTGAGGTGCACTCCTCCTATACTTTTAAGTGAGAGTTTTTATCACGAAGAATACTGAATTTTGCCAAATGCTTTCCTGGATCTATTGAGAGGATTCTATGAACTATATCCCAATTATATCCTTCATTCTGTTAATATGTTGTACCTCATTTACTGATTTGCATATGTTGAAACATCCTTGCATGCCAGGAATAAATCCTGCTGATGATGGTGAATGACCCTTTACTGTGAGGTTGAATTTTGTTTGCTAGCATTTTGTTGAGAATTTTTACATCTATGTTCATCAGTGATACTGGCCTGTAACTTTCTTGTGGTGTTCTTATCTGGATTCGGTTTTAGAATAATGTTGATGTCATAAAACAAATGTGGAAGTATTTCCTCCTATTCACTTTTTGGAAAAGTTTAAGAAAGATTGTTATAAATCTTTCTTTAAATTCTTGGTGGAATTCACCAGTAAAACTATCTAGTCTTGAACATTCATTGGGAAGTTTTTAATTACAGCTTCAATATTCTTACTCATTATTGGTCTGTTCAGATTTTCCATTTCTTCAGACTTCAATCTTAGTAAG
>NW_012153654.1:6446-7278 GCF_000956105.1 Propithecus coquereli | reverse complement strand
TTATATTAATTTTTCTCTTTCTTTTCCTGCTGCCATAGTGAAGTCTTGTTTTGACATAAGACATTCTTTTTACTTTGTTGCAGGAAACTTCCTACTGTCCACTTATCTTCTGCTCTTCAAAAGTTTTCCATCTTTCTCCCTTTGCATCTACACTCTTGGTGTCAGTTGATTAGTGCTATTGAAGGCCCTGGGCTGTTCTTGTAGAAAATAGTAAAATGTGATGAAAATTCATGTGAAAGCTGAATTACTGAAGTGGAAGTTTCTTTTTCAGTGTACTTTGGTTTTGGCCTAGGAATATCTGTTTTTTACTATAATCTCTACCACTAGATTACTGTGTGTTTAGACAGTTTCTTAACATTTCTGAATCTCAAAGATCTTATTAGAAAAATATTTTTTAAATTAACTACCTATTTTGTTTTTTATGAAGTTGAAGAATAGTAAGTGCATAGAAGATCACTTGTTGTATTATATGTGATCAATAATTACAAACACGCACACCAGCCCCATCATCCTTAAGCCCCTTGCACTGTCTCATTTTCTTACTATCAATTATGAAGAAACAAGGTAAATATGTATTGCATACATATATGTTAACATGTATATTGTTTAATTCTCCTGCCAAGTTTCCAGGAACATGGATATGTCATGTTCGTTGATAACATTCTATCATCTGGGACAGTGAATAGAGAAAAGTAGGCTCTAAATATACATTTCTTAAGTTAAAGTAAGATCTATGATTATTTTATGGTTATGGTTGTTATCAATGTTATTACATAAAATATATAGGAGTTAAAGTTTATGCTGACCTATGTATATAAAACAAAAAAATAAG
>NW_012153654.1:0-2807 GCF_000956105.1 Propithecus coquereli | reverse complement strand
ACAAATGTGATTTCATTAATAGTCTCATCGTCTGTTAAACAATCTGGGTCTGAAGTAGATGATAAATAATTGATGCTCTGAAGTATTAGGTAACTTATCCAAGGTCACAGAACCAACTCATCATAAATTACAAAGAAAAAGGATTCGAGTTAATTTATTTTCAGTTCTCTTGCCACCTTATCATATACCAGATGAGATCCTTCCTTTGTTACAGTCCTTCGATTAGAGTCGTACCTTCATTTCGATAGGTCCTAAGATAAAGAAGTTAGATCTTAGTTTGGAAACTCTCTCTTTGGTACAGTAGGGAAAATGCTTTGTGTTTGTGTGGTATTTACTAATAGTTTGGTCACTTATATCGCATCATTTGATCTCCCAGAAATCTGAGAGGTAGTATAATTATTCTCACCTTTCAAGTAAAAGCACTGAGACTTAGAATAATGACTACTAGTTTTATTGAATGTTTACTATATGTAGAATATTTTACAAATTGAATGTTTATTAATTTAAAAAAACCCTCGGGTATTAGGAACTAATTACAGATGATTACATTTTATAGATGATGAAAATCTGACTCCGTTAGTTGCTGCAATTGCAAAAGGGCTGTATTTTCAAACACGTGTATTTAGTCCCCATGCTGTGTGACCTGAGGTGCCAGATAGCTCTCAGTAGAGTTAACCTTGGAGGTAGGTTTCATCACCACATCACATACACACACACACACACACACACACACACATACACACTCACGTCACTATTGTAATCATTATCAGAATCTTGGATTTGAATTCCTGGAAACAGACTGTGAGATAAAGTATTGCATGCAGGTTTATTGGGAAGAACACTCAGGAGAGATATCTGAAAGGAAGTGAGGAAGGTAGATTGGACAGGGGTAAAAGGTGATCTGCAATGTAGCTGCAGCTGAAACCTTAGCAGGTCCTTTGGATGGCTTCATTGTCAAGAGATGGCTCTACAGAATTTTCCCCAATTGAGCAAGAAAGTTGAGTCTTTGTATTTCCACATTAACCTGTCATTGAGCGAGAGTTAACCCCTAGAATAGGGACTAACTTCAGGCAAGGCAGTTCTCTGAAGTAGAGGAGAATTCTCTCTGAAGGAAAACAGTTGTGAGACTTTTGCAACTGATATTTCCAGGACAGAGGGTGGATATGTGGGTCTTCAAGAGGGGTTCTCGAAAAGCACCTTAGTATCCATTACAATCAATAATGAATTCATTAGCCATGCAGCCAGTATCAGGTACTGCACTCAGACGTTCACATGTATCAGCTCATTCAACTTTTAAAAATTTAAAAGGTGAATATTTTGTCTTCATTTTACAGTTGATGAATTTAAGAAGACTATTTGCCCAAGACTACATGACTCACTCTCTGGACTCAATTACAATTGTGTGACTATACCCATCCCCTCAAAAAAAAAAAAAAAAATTATAGTTGTGTACTGCTTCTCTATACTCAAGCTCCTTTTCCCAAGATGAGTAAAGTTTTATAGGTATCTTAATTTCTCTGAAATTTTATGGATGAATCCTCATCTTAAATTTTGCTATTGAGAAGATTAAATGAATTTAATTGCTACATCAAATATAGAGAATGGTACATACTGTCTGGCACACTGAATGTGCTCAACAAATAGTAGTTTATTTTTATATCTATCTACATCAGAGAGATTGGCTTTAAGTTGTGCCTTCTTAGGACATAGCACTTTCCATCTGAAAGATATAAAATGAAGGTCTGTAACCATTTTAAATAAAAAAGATACTTTATTAAATGAGTGACTTATGGCATACTTCATATTGCCTGAAGCTACCACATCACCTTTCCTGCCTGAGATAAAATTCAGGAAGAGGAATGAGGAACAGAAAAATAGCTATCTTTTCTTTCCTACCTTACCTATAGTGTACAAAACTGAAATGATCTCAACTTATATGATAAGTGAACCAAACTCAATTTTTTAGACACTCCCTGTTCTGCCTCAAGAGCTTTCATTGTCACCTTGAAAAAAGAAATTTCTCTGTCATGATCACAAGATTCTGAAATCCATTGCTAAAAAGGTTGTAGCATTTCTTAAATAGAAATAGAGGATGAGAGACCTTTAGATTAATTGGGAAACTTCATTTTAAAGGGTTTTCTTTGTGTGTGATATTCAGTCCACATTAACATTAACAGAAGAAGAAAAATAGCAAGAGATTATAGGTTCCATCTAGTACATAAGATGCTACATCTTATCAACCCCTGTATTCTTCACATCACCTTAAAAAATGCCTAGCATAGCTGGTTTTCAATTTAAAATGATTGCAGTGTGGTAATGGTAATTAGGACAATAAACTGGGGTTCTTTGTTTTGTATAAAAAGTTCCAGATAGCTTATTAGCATCCAGGTTGACCTTGGATGCCAGTTATCTCCCTTTGCTTCATTTTTCTATTCACTGTAATAGTACTACTTGTTTTTATTTCCTACATACTTCAAGAATTTCAGAGTGCTGTAAGACCAAGTTTTATTATCCAATTACATTTTTATGCAATTGTAACCTAAAACTTATGCAATCAGTTTCTTTCAAAGAGATACATTCACTATTTGAATCTGATTGATTTTGCTGTGAATAATTGAGATCTCTGAATAAATCCCTGTAGTTGTTTAGTGGGCAGCCTGATTTCCATAGACACCATGAAAATGGAGTACAGTGGATGTGAGCTTAGGACAAATTATCAAATGAAAAAGAGACCTGAACTAAATACAGACTTAAATGTTGAGTGAATTTGACAGTTGCTTTCATTCAAGACCTGGAGTGCTAAAATA
>NW_012153653.1:7953-9498 GCF_000956105.1 Propithecus coquereli | reverse complement strand
CTATTTAATTAGTTACTTTTTTCCCTTGAACATCCATGTTAAAACTCCCTCAAGGGCTTTTTTTTTCACTTTATGAAACTAGGAAAGGAAACTTCTAGTATAAAATGTATATTTTGCACACAAACAGCAAATACATATAAAAATATTTTTATGGAAATGGTGGAAATATTTTGGCAGTTCCTCAAAAAGTGAACATAGAGTTACTGTATGATCCAGCAATTCCACTCCTATGTATGTGCCCAAAAGTGTTGAAAACACATGTTCACACATAAATTTGTACATGAATGTTCATGGAAGCATTATTCATAACAGCCAGAAAGTAGAAACAACCCAAATGTCCGTAACAGATAAGCACAATGTTGTATATCCATACAATGGACAATTATTCAGCCATAAAAAGGAACAAAGTACTCATACTGCTACAACATGGATAAATCTTGAAAACATTATTCCAAGTGAAAACATCCATCTGTTTTATGATTCCAATGTCTATGAAATGTCCAGAATAGGCAAATTCATAGAGACGGAAAATAGATTAGTGGTTGTTAGGGATTGAGAGAGGAAAGAATTGGGAGGTACAGAGTTTCTTTTTGGGATGATGGAAATGTTCTAGAATTAGATAGTGGTTATGGTTGTACAACATCATAAGTATACTAAAAACCATTGAATTGTAAACTTTAAAAGAGTTAAAATCATGAATTTTATGTGAATTTTATCTCAATAAAAAAAGAGAAAAAATATTTTTAAACCTGACTCAAAGAACTCTTTATCCTGATCAAAGATATCTTTGGCTCAAAGAATTGAAATGAATCATTTAAAAAACTCTGGCTTCTTTTAAAGACCTGTCCCCCTAGAGAGAAGGAAACCATGAGTGTTGGGTACTACATGCTATTTTTACGTTTCTGGATTAAATCTGGGTAAATTAATTCAGTGCTGTATTTATGGGAGACTAGTTTTCCAAATAAGTGGTAGAACAACATTCCATGATACAGTTTCAAAATCAGGCAGAAACAGAATCACTTTGAATATCCAGATCTTTATTCCTATCCCTAAGTCCTTAATTTAAAGAATTTTTAAAGTTACATTCTAGAAGCAAGTCTCAAAACAAATTATTGCTTTGGAAGGAAAACACAAATTGGCTTGAGTCATTCAAATTGTATTTGATATTGTAAACAAATAGGAAACAGTCAAAAATGAAAGAAAATCAGAGATACTTGCGTTTTAATCCCAAAATAGATATATGATAAAATTAATCTCCACACATATTTGTAATAAAGGTTGCACAGAGGAGGATTTTATTCAGAAAGAATATTGCTGTGGTCACTTTCCAGACGGAGAATGCTTGATTATGGTCCTAACACCTGGGAGTTTCTCAATGCATTTTAATTGGATGGATGGACGGACAGATAGGTGGATGGCTGGACCAATCTGCAGAAACCCAACTGGTCTCCCATTAGCTAAAGATAGTAAAGGACACTGCGATCCTGAGAGCAGCCAATGCATTCTCATGGCCACACACTTAGTTACCATATAAACTCTGTGACA
>NW_012153653.1:1607-3058 GCF_000956105.1 Propithecus coquereli | reverse complement strand
ACATGAAGTAATTTAATATTAATTTTAAGTAGATTGGGAAAGGTTAAAGATGCATTTTAAAATGCCTGGAGTAATCACTAAAAAACAATGGAAAAAATACAACTAGAAAGCCAGTAGAAAGATTAAAATGGAATAATAAAAAAAATTGATTAATACAAAAGAAGGCTGGAAAGAAGGAAAAGAACAAAAAAACAGATGAGACAGATAAAAAGTAAGTGACAAAATGGCAGATCTAAATGTAGCTGTATCAACTACTTTAAATGAAAATGTACTGAACACTGCTATTTTTCCATAGGAAAAGGCAAAGATTGTCAGACTGGAGTAAAAAACATGACAACAGCAAAAACCAGCTATTTGCTGTATACAAGATACACATTTTAAATAATAAGACACAAATAGATTGAAAGCAGAAGGCTGGAAAAAGATATACCACACAAACAGTAAGCATAAGAAAGCTATAATGGCTGTATTAATAGCACATAAAATAGACTTCAAGATGGGTAGTGACTTTGCTACTTATTTAAAAATTAATATAACAAGAAGCAATACCATAAATATATGTGTTGAATAACAGAACTTCAAAATATATGAAGCAAAAACTGCAAAACCAAAGGAAAAAATAGACAAATCCTGAAATGTAGTTCGGAACTAACACTCTTCTCTTGGTTATTGATAGAACAAAGCATAATATCAGAAAAGACACAGAAAATCTGAACACTATCAACCATATTGATCTAGTTAATACATATATAGAACACTATACCCAACAACTAGAGAATATATATTCTTTTCAAGTAGGTGTGGACTATTCACCGAGACAGACCATATGCTGGAGTATAAAACAAGTTTCAACAGATGTCAAAAGACTGAAATGTTGCACAGAATTAAATTAAAACTCAGTGATAAGACATCTAGGAAAGTCCCAAATATTTTGAAATTAAACAACACATTTCCAAATAACCCACAGGTCAAAGAAAAATTGGAAACTAGTTTGAGCTGAATGATTATGAAAACACAACATATCAAAATTTATGGGATGTAATTTACCCAGTACAGAAAAGAAACTTATAGGTATACATGTTCACATTAGAAAATAAAAAAATCTAAAATCAATGAGCTGAGCTTCTATCTTAGAAAAGTAGGAAAAGAATAACAAAGTAAACCTGAAGCAAAAGGAAGGAAATAATAAAAGTTAAAAAGGAAATCAATGCAGGAGAAAGCATTCAAACAATAGAGAAAAATCAATGAAACCCAAAGGTGGTTGTTTGGTTCTTTATAAAATTGATAAACCTGACAAATTGGGAATGTCAGAAATGACAAAGGGAATTAAAAAGATAACTAGAGAATCTTCTTATAATTATATGCCAATAATTAATAATAGTTCAGGATATAGAAAAAGAGAGGATGCTGATCAACTCATTTTATGATGATAGCATCATTCAGATACCAAA
>NW_012153653.1:0-357 GCF_000956105.1 Propithecus coquereli | reverse complement strand
CAGCGATAGAAAGGAACAAACTCCTAATACGCACAATGTGGATGATTCTGAATATGGATACGCTGAGTCAAAGGAGCCAGATGCAAGAGGGTACACACAGTATGATTACATTTACAAAAAGTTCTAGAAAACGCCATCTAATGCCAACTAAAATGCAGTCTACTGTGAGGGACAGCACATCAGTGGTTGTCTGGGAATCGGGGGTGGAGAGAGGAATGGACTGCAAGTGGGGTAGGAAGAAACTTTTGGGAGCGACACAAAAGTAACTTGATCGTGGTGTTGGTTTCACAGGCTGTACGCATCTGCAAAACTCCTGGAATTGTATACTTTAAGTGAATGCAGTTTATCGAACAAAAA
>NW_012153652.1:797133-798521 GCF_000956105.1 Propithecus coquereli | reverse complement strand
CCATAAAAAAGGGTGAATTAATGCCTTTCTTAGCAATTTCAAAGGAACTGGAGACCATTATCCTAAGGAAAGTATCTCAAGAAGGAAAAACAAACACCACGTGTACTCTAATAAATTGGACGAGGGCACAGACGTGCATGGAGGGAAGTGTTAATAAAAGTCACTGGAAATCAAGCAATGGGGAGGGGCAAAAACCCACCTAACAGGTACAATTAGCACCATTTGCACCATTCACAATTAGCACCTGACTCAAGCCATGTATCAAAAACATCTGTACCCCTTTAATATTGAAATTTTTTTTAAAAAAGATGAAAATATTTAAACATACCCACTGTCACGGTGGGTATGTTTAAATATTCAGTTCTAAAAATCATACCATTCAACACAAACATGGCAATCAAAATATTTAAAGAGATTGCGCCGGACAAGATGCTTTTGCTTTAATGTTGAAACACGTACCTACAGCACAGAGTCGGTGACGGCCGTGGTGTCACAGGAAACCAGCCCGCAGAGAGGACCTGTCACGGACTAATTAACACAGAAACGCTGACAATGACTTTCCTTTGAGAATGGGCGTGTGGATTCTTAAAACAATTTCTCTAATATTTGAAGGTGACAAGTCATTTTCTAGATACATGCTTTGTGAATATTTTCTCCTACTCAGGAACCTGCTTGTCTGTTTTCTCATGGAGTCTTTAATGAGCAAGTATTTCTAATTTTGATAAAGCTAATTATCACTTTTTTTCTTTTATGGTTATTTTTTCTATGGCCTAAGAAACCTTTGCATACCTATATCAAAAACATCCTATATTTTCCCTTAAATCTTTAGCTATTTTAGATTTTACACTTTAGGCCCATGGTCCATCTCATATTAATTTTTGTGAAATGTGTGAATTAGGGTCAAAGTTCATTTTTTCTCATATGGTTTTCTAATTATTTTAGCACACTTATCAAAAAAATGTTTCCTTTTCCCGTGTGACTGCTTTGCCACTTTTGCCCAAATCAGGAAGCTGCGTAAGAGGCCGTCTGTTTACGACTTTTCTACCCCGTTGCTGGCCGGTCCCCATGCAGGCACCACTCTGCTTCGATTACCGTAGTTTTGTTCTTGGCTAAACCTGATCTGCATGCTTTGTAAGCACTGTGAGAAAATACTATAAAACAAATGCAGTAAAATGTATCTTTTGCGATTCAGACTCATGTGCATAATGCGACAGTGTACGGGGAAATGTCCTTGCACCGCGCCCAGCCTTCACAGCTCCAGAGCTCTCCTCCGACTGAACGTGGGCTGTGAAGCAGCGTCGTTTTCTCAGACAGGAGAACTTCCCTCAGCACTGCACGCAGCTCAGCTCTGTTGGTGGTGAATGTTCTTAGTTTTCTTTATCTGAGAG
>NW_012153652.1:784301-785898 GCF_000956105.1 Propithecus coquereli | reverse complement strand
TTTAAATATTTTAGAGTTTACACTTTAGGCCCATGGTCCATCTCAAATTAATTTTTGTGAAATGTGTGAATTAGGGTCAAAGTTCATTTTTTCTCTCTATGGTTTTCTAATTATTTTAGCACGCTTATCAAAAAAATGTTTCCTTTTCCCATGTGGACTGCTTTGCCACTTTTGTCGAAATCAGGAAGCTGCGTAAGAGGCCGTCTGTTTACGACCTTTCTACCCAGTTGCTGGCCGGTCCCTATGCAGGCACCGCTCCGCTTTGATTACCGTAGTTTTGTTGTTGGCTAAACCTGATCTGCACGCTCTGTAAGCACTGTGAGAAAATACTATAAAACGAATGCAGTAAAATGTATCTTTTACGATTCAGACTCATGTGCATAATGCGACAGTGTACGGGGAAATGTCCTTGTGCCACGCCCAGCCTTCACAGCTCCAGAGCTCTCCTCCGTCTGAACGTGGGCTGTGAAACAGCGTCGTTTTCTCAGACAGGAGAACTTCCCTCAGCACTGCACGCAGCTCAGCTCTGTTGGTGGTGAATGTTCTTAGTTTTCTTTATCTGAGAGTGCGTTTGTCTTTTGAAAGAATGCTTTTGCTGCAGATTGTTGCAAACTTTTTTTCTCTCAACACCTTAAAGATAATCCACTGTCTCCATCTTCCCTAGTTTCCGATGGCAGCACAGTGGTCCCCATAATCATCGTTTCCCTGCAGATAACGTGCCAGTTTCCTCTGTTTTCAAGATGTTCCCTTTATCTTGGTTTCAGTGGCTGG
Source organism: Propithecus coquereli (assembly GCF_000956105.1). NCBI lineage: Eukaryota > Metazoa > Chordata > Mammalia > Primates > Indriidae > Propithecus > Propithecus coquereli. Next base: position 785,127 of record NW_012153652.1, on the reverse strand, counting down.
ACTGTGTGCCTAGAAATAGTTTTCCTTATATTAATTCTGCTTGTGGTTGGATAAACTTCTTGATTCTTTAAATTATGCATGTTTTTATAATTTTCAGCATTATTTCTTCAAATATCTTTTTCTGTCTCCTTCTTTTTCTTCTCTCCTCTGGCATCAGGACCGAACATGTGTTAGACTTAGACTCTGGGCTCACTCTGACCTCTGGACTCACACTGACCTCTGGGCTCACACTGACCTCTGGACCAGCCTCTGCCACCACCTACAAGTGGATGGAAATGAGCATTTGGTGCCCTGCCGACTTCACGCTCTCAGTAGCTGTTTTGAATTTCTGTTACTATGTAATTTCCTCTTTGGGCTTATTTGTGAGCAGCTACTTCTAACATCTGTCAATATGTACGTAATTTTCCTGCTGGGTACACTGATGTGATTTATTAAAAGAATCCACCACGTCTAAAGCAAATCCGACCTGCTAGTGCGTCATTTGCGTAGTGCTGGGCTCTGACTGCTCATGACTCAGTAGACACTGTGCTCACGTCCTGGAGAGGGTCTTCCCAGCCCGTTGGTTTGTCAGGCACTTCTGTAAAACCAGGTGTTGATGCATGTTGGTGTCCTGTTAGGAGTTAATTAACATTGGAGTCATTTGTTCTTCAAATTTAGCTAGAACTCAGCTAGGAGCCCAACAGATTCTGCTGCTTTATCAATCCTGTCTTTTCAAGTTTTCCATTTCTTCTTGGTCAATTGTAGTAATATGTATTTTTCTAGAAAAGCATAGTACTTTTTTTAAAAAATTAACTATGCGATAATATAGTTGCATGTAACATATTTT
>NW_012153652.1:782649-782956 GCF_000956105.1 Propithecus coquereli | reverse complement strand
CCCCAATAGAAGAACAAACCCACCGAACAAAAATAAATCGTGTTATTGTTTATTTTCTATTTTTCTCACAGATTTTTATACCTATTTCTCCTTTCAACATTTTTTATGGATCTTTCAATATTTATCTCTATTTGGTTTCTTTTGTCATATCAAATTGTTTTAGTGCACTATTTTATTACACTTTTAGAGTTTATTCTAGTAATCAGAGCACACATCCTTGACATAAAACTATTTTCAGGACAATAAAACGTACTTTACAACACTTTAAAAGAATTTAACCACCTTGGCTTTTGGTGCTGTTTTAAAA
>NW_012153652.1:775772-780619 GCF_000956105.1 Propithecus coquereli | reverse complement strand
CCACTGTTTTGTGATTACACATAACCCAGGAGGTCACGCAACTATTATTCTCCTGATCTGTAAAACGTACTTTTCACACAGCTGTGAAACTTAGAATTTATTAAGATGCCAGCACCACCCCTGGGATATAACTTAACACCAGTCATTGCTAGGAGTGGCTGGGGGCGCCTGGCCCCACTTTGCTAGTAACCGTCTTCGTGATGTAGGACGCGCAGTTGTTCTCTGTGTGGCTCTCTGTCCCCTGTCCCAGGAGTGAAGTTTGCACCGGAGGATAATTATGGTCACCTTCAACTTGGCAACCCAGGATCACGGTGGCGCAGCCTGGGCCGCCCTCTGTCAAACAGCACGGGCTCTGCTCCTGCTCCCACCTTCCCCACGGGCACCACACACAGGATGGGCCTCCCAGCCCTTGGGAATTAGAGTTGGATTGTTGATTTACTAACTCGCACGGGCAAAACCAGTGGTACTTAATTCCGCCACCCCACGCAATCAGTATTTCCTGCAGCGTTTGCACTGGACCTGCCGGGAGGTGACGCACCCCCCGGGCCAAGCTTTGCCTTCTTGCGTCCTTAACTTATAAGAGAAACTTCATAGCCGACTAGTAGGAGTGATGTGATCCATCCTTCCACAGCAGACGGCTTACCTGGAGAAGAGTCGGTAGCTTTCAGGAGAGGCCGCCCCCACCCACCCCAGCCCTGCCCACACCAGGACGTCGGTGACCCCAATGCCTGGGGAGAGGGAACAAGGGCCAGCAGCTTCCCAGACCTAGAAAACCTGTCACTTGTCACCTCTCCAGCCTGCGGGTTAACAGGATGCCGGAGAAATGCACGGTGCACACACACGCCACATACACGTCACCTCCTCCTCTCCAGGAAGAAAAGAATGTAGCTGATATTTTCAGTACATTAAGCAACTTCAATGACCCAGGTGCGAACTATGTTGTCCCGGGATCACCTTCGAGCATCTATTCTCACCCCTGCCTTTCCGTGGGCTGGAGGGTCTACTAATTCGACTTGGAAGTTATTCTCACTAAAATTATATTCCTAATTCAGAAATGTGTGCGTGTGTGTTACACACTCACAAGCGCTAGATTCTGTCACAGCCAAGATGAAAACAGGCTTCGAGGGCAGGTCCTTAGGTGCCCACGTGAGCCAGCGACGCTGGCTAAGTCACAGTGTGTTTGTCACCCGCTGTTGCTCCGCAAATCGCCCAGAACTGAGCTAACACAATTGTCTTTAAAGAAGAGAACATTCGGAGGAAGTAAAAATATTCTTCACATGTTTGCATAATATACACATACACCATACAGATTTTATTTCATATATAAAATAGCTCATGTCTCTCATATCAGAATTTACTATCAGTTTCAGTAAATACTTTTAAGTAGAATTTTTAATAACTGCCTGACACAGTTACCGCAATTTATAGAGCCTTCCTTTAGTCTTTTTGCTGCCTTTAATTTTAGCAATAGTCCTGTGATGAACATAATTGAAACTTTATATATGTATATTTACATTAATTTCTGAGGATGATTTTGTACATATGGAATGTGTGCACGTTTGAGGCAAAAGCTGCCAGAATGAACTCCAAAAATATTGGAGTAGTTGCTTTGCACACCCGTGGGAACACTTGGTGAGAATTCCTGTTTCCCGTGATCTAGGCCGACCAAGCCAGCACCTCGTACGCAGTGTGTGTTGTGCGTGTTTGTGGGTGTGAGATCACATGTGTGCGTGTGATCATATTCACATGTGTGCATTTGATGCATTCAATATTTGCGTATTGAAATGCAGCTTTTAACTTCACTATCTGTTATTGCCAACAGGATCATACATTCCCTTTCTCATGTTATTTGACTTTCCGGAACATGGTTTCAGCTTTTCCCTCTCGTGCGTCTTCCCTTCCCCGAGTACGTTCCACTGTTACCTCCATTCATTCCTTTCATTTTGTCCTCTTGCCGCCCGTGGTCGGAGACCACACGCTCTTGAATAAATTCTTGGCACATCCGTTACAACTGGGAAACAGTAAACAAACTCCGTGACAGCGATGGGTCTTACCTTTCATCTGGGTCACTTGGTGGTGAGGACATCTCAAGGTTTTATATCTTATTTTGGTGTCCTTAGACAATTCCTTCCTCGTTTGAGCCTTGTTCACTAACTGGTGTTTCCTAAAGATTGTGGGATGTGATTGAGAGCTCATCATTTCAACAAATGCATCCTTAATGGACAAGCACTAAGATATATTCAATTTCCATGGTAAAAAATCAAAACAAAACAAAAACCACTTCAAGTTCCTGCAGCCGTTCTGAATTTCAACGATTGTCAAGAAGAAGGCCGGAGGTTGTTTATCCCCACGGGGTATAAAGGAGTTCAAGGTTTTGTCTAAAAGCATTTTTGTTCCACATTCGCAGGTCAAACGTATTTCTCTGCCTAAACTCACCTGAAAACATAAAAGGTCACTCTTTGGATGCCCCTGGGTGGGGTCTCAGCAGGAGCTGATGCCGCGGGAGGCAGAAACGCCCAGGGTGTCGCAGGCGGCAGGTTGCACAGGTTGTACACTTGCAACCGAAGCTCTCCACAAACTGTCCCGCTCCTGGGCTCGCTTGTCTTTGTAAATCACCCGGTCGATAATCGCTAGTCACAGAGCAAGCACAGAAAATCATACTGTAACTTGTGTGATCACACATTAGCAGCTCTAAAACTGGTTGTTTTCTATTCAGAAATGCTGCGAGTTCATGTAGTAACGATTTGACCTTGCATTGGTGCCACGAAATGTCCAAGTGTTTCCAGATACTAGATTTACTATCCAAACGGTAACTGTGTCATCTGTCCACCGGCGAAACACCACCAGTTTGTTCCTAAAACCCAAGTGTCAGGTGGTATTTCTGGAAGCTGGTGGACCCTCTAGCATTCGTCCCCAGGGTTAATTGCCACTTTTTCTCACCTTCCCACACACCTGACCTCCTCTCTGCCCCACCAGACCACAGCACGGTTGCCCTTCATTAACTCAATGGTCCGATGGAACCGCTAGAACCATTTTATTCAACTAGGTAAGAACCTCTTCCTTGTCGTTTCCAGAAAATGAGTGAAAGAGAAACACCTACTAAGCATAACTGTAATGGATCCGCGGACGGCTCAGCCCCACCGGGTTCCCTGACTTCTTTCTTTGGATGTGTCCCGACGCACAGCTGAGTGCTCACGCGCCCCTTGGTTTTGTTCACTGTCGTTTCCCCCAACGTGGACTGGAAAGTTCCTGAGGACAGAGGCTCCCTCCAGGTCCTGAGCACAGGTCACCGCGTGGACCGATGGCAGGTGGAGCCCTGGGCAGGACTGTGCAATCCCACCGGCCCTGTTCACCGCCAAATGGGTGAAAAAACCTAAATAGTTCACACGCCCGGGTGAGACCAACAATCATTCTCTTCCACCCGAGGCCCAGGGACGCTCTCCTGACCCTGCTCCCGCCAGAGGAGAGTCCCGGGGCAAATGCTGCCTGGTCCACATGGTGCACGGTGGGTGTGTTCTTTTGGATGTTTTCAAATCGCTTTGGCATCGAGATTTCTGAAACAGGAAATCATATGCTTTCGACTTGATTTAAGTTTTAAATAACGTGCTTATAAAGTGAGAATTTCGAATAATAATGTTTTACTTCAAATAATAATTAGGGCTTTCTCATAAAAGGATTTTAAAAAACAGTTCGAAGGGGTTTCAAAGTCTTCTTAATTTTAGGCTGTCTCAGAAATAGAGACCATTTTCATAATTTTGTTTGTAAAAGTATAGACCTGTCATTCTTCTAAGCACCTTAAGGAAGCAATTTCCTTTAAAAGGTTATAGAACCTTTTTTCCTTCTATCGTATTTCTCTTCAAAAGGTTCTCAGTTTCAAAGAATAGATATTTTATGTGTGCATTTCAAATGTTCTGCTTTTAATATTAGAAACAGATATTTTGTTTTTAATTGTTGATGGCATCTGGTAGGTGAACATTTTATATATGTGTGTGTGTGTGTGTGTGCAAATATATATGCACATATATGTGTGTATATATATGTCTGTGCATATATATTTCATTTTAAAATCAGAGTGTTTTTTGAAATCTAGCTTTGGGAGTACGGTGTTTATATGATTCAAATGGTAATTGCAGCTAAAGCAGAATTTCACAGCACGTAGAAGAGAAAGTAAAATAACATGTTTTTAGTCCGTTCTTTATTCACTCCAGACCGTCTATTTCTGTGGGGTTTCATATAATCTTTTAGTAACTAGGTCAACTAAGGGTAGAAAAAACCAAATTAAGAGAGAAAAGCTAAAACCCACTAGACTAAAAGGATTTAATTATGCATATGGTTTCATAATCAATTAACTACCAGCTCTAGTTTAAGCAAAATATTGCAATTACAGGTGAAAATTGGGGAGAATATAGAACTGTAACCCATTTGTAGCCAAATAACCGTGTTTCTTCTAAATGTTAATTTCATAAACGTTATCAGAAACGTCCACATTTAACGGACTCTTCCTCGTAAAGGAAAAATAGTGTAGACTCTGCCAATAAGCATTAAATCGAATTGGGAAAGCCAGAAAAACAGAGATGTGAACGACGGCAGGGGAGGGTCCTGGGCTAAATAGGAAGGGGGCCGACAGGCGCTCCGGGCTCAGCCTGTCGCAGCAGGTGCCCGGGAGGCAACCGAGGCCCCAACTACGGAGACGGTGAGAGGTCGTGGTTGCGGGGGGCCGGGGCTGGGATCGGTGGGCAGGATCCCAGGGGGAGCACAGGGGACTCCACGGCAGCGGCAACAGCCTGCGTGACGCGATAACGTGAATATGTGTTGCAGACCTCCCCTCCCCCTCCCCTCCCCCTCCC
>NW_012153652.1:745085-773227 GCF_000956105.1 Propithecus coquereli | reverse complement strand
GCTCTGCTGAAACGCACGAAGCTGTTCTTGTTTTGTGGTTCGTCGGGTGGACTAAACACGAGAGTGAACCGTCCGGCACACGCCAGTCATCACCGCGGTCCTTGTGCTGCGCGGCGCAGGGCACACGGGCTCCCTCCCCTGCGGGACGCGGGCGGGGTCGCCCACTCGCCTTCAGAGCCGTTGGCACGTCCGCACAGGCCTCCTGCTCACGGTGTCTCTTGGACCCGTGGAGCCTCCTGCACCCTCGAGCCCAGAGAGCTCTGCCGCGTGGCCTCGAGGTCCGTGAGCCCCCACTTCCCGGGGTTCGGCGCTCTGACTCCAGCTCCTGGGGAGCATCCGTGGCTTGTCCGTCAGTGGCCCGCAGGTCCCCTCCGCTGACACTGCCGCTCTCTCTTCCGACATGCATTTCTCTTCCACTCCCCAAGGTGTTTTTTTTTCCCTCCAAGGCTAATTGAGTTTCTGCTCTATTCAGTGCCTCCCTGGACTGATCTATCCCTCCCTGATTTCCTTCTCTGCTGAATTCCTGCAGAGTTTGTGGTCTGAGTCCCGAAGAAAGAGCTTGGCCATCTGAGTGTGCCACGCTTTGGCCACTGCCTCGGTGTGGGCTTGTCTCCCCGCTGAGCATCAGGGGAGGGGCTCTGCCTCCCCCCTGCCAGACACAGTGTTACAATGACACACCTGGGGAATGTCATCAAAACGGCATGTCTGGATTCCAGCCAGGATTGTGGCAATGTCTCCCAAAGTAGCGCTATGACCGGGTGGGACCACGGGAGTTTGCGTGGCAACAGCTGAGGGAGCCGACCCGCTCCAGAAACCCCCTGGGGAGAGCCGGCCACGCGAGAGGCTTCTCAGCGTCCTGGGTGAAGACCAGGGCTTTTCGCTATTCACACAGAGACCTCTCCCTCCAGTGAGTGTGTCCCGGGCTGTGACCAACGCCAGGCATGTTGGCTGTGCCCCCTTGGGGGAGAAGCCTCGATGTGAGCCCCCAAGGGAGACACCGAAGCTGCCCTTAGTGTCCAACAGTCAGTGACTTCAAACCCGGCCGGAGTGTATGTCTGAGACACACGTCGGTGAGGCCTGTGCCTTCGTCAGACCTGGGCGCGGGGTCTGGCGCACACTTGCCAACATCGGGGGCGTGTCCTTGCACGGGGGCCAACGCGCGGGCTTGGAGCAGAAGGAATCAGAACAGTCACGACATGAACCCTTCTCCACAGTACTCACGATTAAGTGAAGCGTAGAAACTACACGTGATGTCACAGTTGTGGCCACACGCGTGGATGAGATGGTTTGCTGCCGTCCCTGCAGCTGTCTGGTCGGACACGCGTGGGCGCTGTGTGTGCCTCACGACCACGTCGTAGGAGTCCGTGCGACGCAGCCCAATGTGGAGATAAGCAGGTCCGGTGAGGAGCGTTTGAAGAAACTGGGTGCATTTTTGTCTCTAATCTTTTTTTAAAGAGATAAAAATAAAGAAAACTTGTTTAATATAAAGAGCTTTTTTTTTTTTTTTTGAGACAAAGTCTTACTCTTTTGCCCGGGCTACAGTGAGTGCCGTGGCATCAGCCTAGCTCACAGCAACCTCAAACTCCGGGGCTCAAGCGATCCTCCTGCCTCAGCCTCCCGAGTAGCTGGGACTACAGGCATGCGCCACCATACCCGGCTAATTTTATATATGTCCAGCTAATTTCTTTCTATTTTTTTAGTAGAGACGGGGTCTTGCTCTTGCTCAGGCTGGTCTTGAACTCCTGAGCTCAGGCAATCCTCCCACCTCGGCCTCCCAGAGTGCTAGGATTACAGGCGTGAGCCACCGCGCCCGGCCAATATAAAGAGCTTTTAAACAAACAAGTTAAAATTATACGGGTAGGCGTGTGTTGTAGGTAGTTTCCGGAAAGCAGCAGCATTCCAGGAAAAGTGAGTCTCCGCCTGACATTGGCTTAGAGAAGATTCACACTCACCTACGTGTGGAAAGCCCAGCGGTTCACAAATCTGCTTCTGTGCTAGGATCACCTGTGCAGCAGGTGAAAACTAACATTGCAGACCTCCCGAATCTCCTAATGTTGACAGGAAGATAGTTTGGATCAGTAATTCTTGGGAACACTGTTTGTTTCATCCTAAAATTCTATCATTTCCTAATTATGTTCATAATATGCAATGAACTGTTTTGAGTGGTGTACAGTTGACCCTCTGTACCTGTGGGTTTCGTACCTGTGGATTCAACGACCTCAAAAATGAAGCTGCATCTGTACTGAGCATGTACAGACTTGCTTTGGTCATTATTCCTAGAACGACATTGTATATTCGCACAGCATGTACGCTATACTTGGCATCATAAGCAATTGAGAGCTGACTCAAAGTACACACAGGCTGTGGGCAGGTCACATGCAAACACGACACCGTTTCACAGCAGGGACCCGAGACCCGGGAATCTGAGGGCCGTCCTGGAGCTGACCCGTGACACCAGAGTGCTGCCTTGGTTTGCGGGGGTTGCTACGACGTAACACCACGGACCTGCGGCCCAAACAACGGGACTTTGACAGCTGACAGCGCCGGAGGCCGGACGTGAGACTGAGACGTGGGCAGAGTCGATTCTACCCCAGGGCAGGCGGGAGGGTCTGTTCCCGTTTCTCTCCTGCTTCTGCTGGTTTTCCGGCGATCTTTGGAATTTCTGAGTCTGGCAGTGGTATGGTCCGTCTGCCCCAAACCTAACATTGAATTCCACCTCGTGTTGAAGGTGGAGCCTGGGGGGGTGTTTGGGTTCGCGGGGGCGGGGGGGTCTCTTGAGTGGCTCGGTGTCCTCCCCATGATGGGGTGAGTTCTGGCCCTGGTGGTTCTCCCAGGGCTGAGTGCTGGGGAGGGGGCTGGCGCCCGTCCTCTGCTCTCACTCCCTTGGGCGCCACGCGTGGAAGCCCCCCAGGCCTCACCAGAAGCAGGAGCCGCGGACACGGCCTTGTACAGCCCACAGAGCCCCGAGTCGGATGAGCCTCCTTTCCTGAGGAATCCCCCAGACGCAGGTGTTTCCTTATAACAACGCTGTGCTCACCCCCCGGCACCCTCAGTGCAGAGAACCCAGATCTGTGCATCATCCCAGCACCGTCAGGATAGTTACCCCTCACCTGCGTATGATCCCCAGCACCCTAAGTACAGAGAACCACACCTGTGCCTCATCCCCCAGCACCCTCAGTGCAGAGAACCACACCTGTACCTAATCCCAGCACCCTTAGTGCAGAGACCTCATACATGTGCTTCATCAACCAGAAGCCTGATTACAGAGACCCCATACCTGCGTACGATCCCCAGCGCCCTCAGGACCAAGCTCTCGCACCTGTGATTCATCACCCAGCACCCTCAGTACAGAGACCCCACACCTGTGCCTCATCCCAGCACCCACAGTACAGAGACCACACACCTGTGGATCAGCCCCCAGCACCCTCACCCAAGAGATCCCACACCTGTGGTTCATTGCCCACCATCCTCATGAAGTACACAGAACCTACACCTGTGAGTGATCCTCAAGCACCCTCAGTACAGAGTCCCCACACCTGTGCCTCATCCCAGCATCCACAGTACAGAGACCCCACACCTGTGTGTCATCCCAGCTCCCTGGGCAGCACAGAGCCCCCTCCCCCCACCAGGCTTTCCCTTTTCTGCCCTTTCTGTGACCTCTTTGGAGATTCTTCAGGTTGCACAACTTCCTTCAGCAAGTCCTCCCTGTCACCCTGTCCCTGTCCCCTGCCCCCCACCCCCGTGAGCTTGCTGTGCACCTCCCGTGACAGGGCCCACCTAGCCCCTGGGGACTCTGCAGCTCTCTCTGCTAGGAGGTCCCGGACTTCAGGGCAAGAAGCTACATCACTGTCCCGAGACCCCAAACCCTCACCAAGGTGGCCAGTGGGAGGCAGGAGATTTTGAAATGTGAGTAGACAAGTCGACCAGGCGATGCTTTTACTCAGACAGGAGTTCGCTGAGTGTGAAGTCAGACACTGTGAATTGCTGAGATACATTCTCCTTAGATGCTTTCACAGTGTGTTTTCAAATTCTTTCCCCAGAATTACTGTGACATTTCATTGGCCGTGTCTGTTCAGCGAATAGTGACACATGAAATAAAATAGGAAGCGGATGACTGAACAGGGACCTCCAGGGCTGGCGCTTTGTCACCCGGGGGTCCTTCCGTCCCCCCATTCAGGGGAATGTTCCGGGGACGACTGCGTTAACAAGACGCGGGGTGCAGGCACCCTGCCTCGCTGCACCAAAGTGTTTGACGCAGGAAACAGCCACTGTGGGGGCACTTCTAACCGGTGCCTTGATGTATCTGCATTTGCGGAGATCACCTTCAGCTCTCCAGGAAAACTGCACTTTTTATTTATCTTGCTTTTTTTTTTTTATTTCAGGATATTACGGGGGTGCAAACATTTTGGTTACGTGTGATGACTTGGCCCTCCCCAAGCTTATTGCCACGTCTCCCAGAGTCCCGTCCCTGTCTCCGTGCGCAAGAGATGAGCTGCTGTGGCCGTGAAGGTCAAACGCGTCTTTCCTGAGGTTTTCGTTAAACTTACAGCAAATGGTGAACAGTGTCTACAGTTTAAAATTATGTGAAACCGATTTCCTTAGGTGCAGATTTTAACTTGAAAAGCAAAGGGCTCACCCCACTTGATTTCCGTGCAGGACGTGGAATTGCGAGACCAGGAACCCCAGCAACTGCCTTCCGGGCAACTGGCTGAGAGAAGTGCGCAGGAATCGTCAGTGCTCGGTGTACGCTGTCGTCCCATCAGACACCGGGACGTAGGCTAATTTCCAGTCCAGTTCTACTCCTGAATGAAGAACAGGAAGTTCACACGTGTGGCAAAATTTTGGCAGCATTTGTTCTTTAGGTTGGGAATTGATGAATTGTGCTTGGTCGAAATGGGACGTCTCCAGCGTGTCTGTGAGCCACTGTCGGGGCCACACAGCGGGGTACATCCCTGGTCCGTCCTTATCTGGTGCCCAGCTGCACCTGTCTCTGTCTCTGTGTCTATCTCTCTGTCTCTGTGTCTCTCTGTCTCTGTTTCCATCTCTTTGTCTCTTCTATCTCTATCTCTCTGTATCTCTCTATCTCTGTCTCTGTCTCTCTCTCTGTCTCTGTTTCTCTCTGTCTCTGTTTCCATCTCTCTGTCTCCACCTCGCTGTCTCTCTCCCCTCCCCCCCACACACACTCCGCCATCATCTCCCCTCAAGAACAGGTAGGAGCTCAGTGACCTATAAGCAAAGACAACTCTGTCTCTGGGGAACGTTAGTAGGTGAGACCTCCCGTGGGGTCGGAGACAGCAAGCTCAGCCCTCCCTGAGGCAGGTGCGGGGGGCAGATGAAACCTGGGTGGGTCTGCGTGGGGCCGGCCGCCCCCCAGGGCGTGTGGGCGCCGTTGCGGGTGGGGTGCGGCCGGCACAGGTGAGCAGGTGGGCTCTGCCCCGGAGCTGAGGGAGGCGAGGGAATCGGCCGCCCCCGCGGGGTCCAGCCTGTCCGGGGCTGCTCCGGGCAGGTCTCCTTCACCTCACAGGGCGAGCTTCCGAGGAACTGCGTGTACATCCCTGGCCTTTACAGGAAGAGGAATAAAATCTTCTGGTTGGACTCCTCTTAATGAGGAGACGTTGACTTTCTGGCCACTTTATTTATCTTATATTAGGCATTCCTCTGACCGAAATTTTGTGGTTCAATTTTTCCTAAACATTTGTTTTCTTGACCGAACCGATATAATTCAGTAGTGTCCCTTAGGGAATTTTTTACTTCAATTTTCAAGGTGCTGTTTTCCCTGACAGCACCCGATATTCAACAAATACGCCTTAAACCCCGGCTCCATTCCAGCCGGCACGCTAGCCGAGGGCTGTGGGATTGCCACGCTCCCTGCCCTGGGGAAGAGGATGGCGCTGTAAGAAGACAGCCATGCGACACGGGCCAGAGGACTGCATTCCCTCCCTCCCCACCAGCAGGCCCAGAGGAAGGAGCCGTACCCCCACCCGCGCAGAAGCCTTCGGAGCAGGCAGCTCTGTCGTGTCCTTCGCAAGAACGACACCCCCAGAGGGTGCTGCTCCTTCCGCGTGAGCAGAGTCCAGAGACCCACAGCCCCGCAAAGTGAGCAAGAAATGCCCTCTGTCGGTGCCGGTCACTGCAGCTGCAGCCTGAAGGGGCGATGTCTGTCTGGTGCGCCGGGTGGTGGGACGTCACTGTGAGAGCAGGGAGTGGGTGCAGGAGCCCTGCCCAGCGAGGGACCAGCCCGTCCTGACAGTGCAGGGCAGCTCGAGTCTGCAGACCCGGGCCCCAGTGACCAGAGATGCTCCCCAGACTCAGGCTTGAAGAGGAGAATGGGGAGCAGAGATGGGGACAGGACAGCAGCCCCGAGGACGGCCTGGGACCTGGGCAGCTGGAGCCCACCAGTGACACAGGGACAGCCCACAGAGGAGGGGCCTGACGAACCATCTGTGACAGGAGGTAGATGCCCCTGGGCTGTGATGTGACTCCACTTCCCAGGGACTGCTGGGCGCAAGGGGACCAGAGCTGGGTGCTGGGGCAGCAGGCAGCATCCTGGTGTGCGGGGCTGGGCGCAGGGCGGTCTGTCCACTCGGACCTGGGCAGGACAGCCAGGCCCTCTGAGCCGACCAGTGGGGGAAACTAATCCAGGAGGAAACTCGGCTGAGACCCCAGCAGCGGAGGCCCAGGCCACCAGGTCCCCTCCATGCCCCGAGGCCCCTTCAGCGAGGAGCGTCTCAGCTGATGTAAATGCCTCTAACAGACGTCATTTTAACACATGCACCTTTTGTGTCAGTGATAATTAAATGTTGCTGGACACCCTGAATGGAGCAGACGGGACGAGCAGGTCCCCGGTCAGTCTCCCACCACGGCCACCTACGCACACCCTTCCCTCCTGGCCTCTGGCTCTGCCAGGACGCCAAGCTGCCCTGCTGCTGGGACACATTGGAAGACTGAGAGTCAGTCTGCAAATCTGGAGATGGGAGGGAGGCTTAGTGTGTGTGTGCCACTCGTCGATTAAACTGGTCACAGTGTGAGGTTTCTCATTAAATAATTTCTGTTCCAGGCTGAAGTTCTATTTCGGGACACAGTGAGAGAGGGCATTTCTCCAGTCCATGCCAGCGTGACCGCCGCAGAGAGAGGTACAAACCAGTTTCCTTCTTTACGTGGGAGTCTTTCATCTGTTCCTCAGAAACGTGGCTAGCCATCCACTGACATTCTCCAAAGGCATTAAAGAAAAATGTTTAATCAAAGAAAAAGTGGTTATAAATAAGGCCCTACGCCAGCTCTCCCAGATACCACTTCGTAACAACCAGTTAAACAGCTTACAGACTTCTTTGCAAAGGGACATTAAATTATTTTTTTTCAATTGCATTCTAAACTTGTCATCTTGCCTTTTTTCCCCCAAGCACCAAGTATTTTTGTGTGAAGTGGCTCAGGTTGCAAAAACAGCAGCATGGGTCCCGGGCAACTTTAAAACTGAAGAGAAAAATACATTGTAATTTATCTGAGCACATTACAGGCAGGAAGTCTTCAAGAAGAATGACACCGCCCCATTCTAACAGCGGCCATTTTCAGCTACTCAGTTGTGGATGAGCCACAACAAGGACTAACGCTAACCCAGCCCTTCCCTGGGTCTCCCTGCCGACTGCCGCAGGTGCCCTGCCCGCGGTGTCACCCAGAGGTGCCTCCCAGATGCCATGTCGTGACCTGGACTCGATGAGTCACCCAAAAGGCCAACTTCCAAGGACGTCTGTGAACCCCGATAACCTTCGATGGAATGGCCGTAGCCGGCCAGAGGTCCTGGCGGCCAGAGGAGAGGGGGCTGGGCATGGGCGCCACGGTTCGGACCACGTGTCTGCGATTCCACGGCTCTGTGACCCTGGCCAAGTGAGAGGCGCAGACTCTGCGGCCAGCTCTCCCAGCGCTGGGAGTCTGGGCAGTGAGGGGAGGGAGAGGCCCAGCCCCCACCTGTCTTCTCCCACCAGGAGCATGTGGCCACAGCAGGCCTGGCCTCAACTGTCCCTGGGGAGCCTCAGCCCCCTCTGGCTCCACATCCGTCCTCTGCCTGGAGGCTCCTGCCTCCCCAACTCCCAGAGGCCGGGTCGAGACTAAAGCCGCCTGGACACCTACAACCGCCTCCTGCCAGGTGCCAGGTAGCTGGGCCTGGACGCCCCTCCTGCCCTTGGACCAGCCTCAGCCCATGAGTCCCGACTCCTCCACCAACTGCCTCTTACCTGCACGTGGAGACAAGAGCAGGAAGCCTGCCCTGAACCCCATGTGGCGGAGCATGATGTGCAGCGCCTGGACGTGGCTCGATCCACTCCGGCATCTTCTGCAAAGCCGTCTCTCGCAGGGAACAGCCCCCCCTGGCGTGTTGCTGAGCAGTCGTATGTGCGGACGTGAAGGATGGTGCCTCCAACTCCCTGTGGCTTGGGCTCCTGGATGTGAAGGCAACATTTTAATTCTTACTTTGGTAGCTGTAAAAGTTGGAGTTATATCTTCTTTTCTTTTAAAGTTCTATTTGGCTATTTTTAAGACAATTTCATTGTAATTATCATTGCTTTATGGCTCCGTTATCACAATAACTATATGAATATTTAATACAGCTTGGTGGTGTTTACAGACAGTATCTTAAAAGTTAGCTACTATGTATCAACAGGCCGATGTTAATAATTTACATTCACAAATGCAGTTAGACTTTCGTCAGCGGCAAGCACTGAAGATATGAGAGCATACTGCCAAAAACGTGAGCCTGGGGGTTAGTCAGAGTGATTATTTATACAAAATCTACGAACAGCTTAAATGTCTGGAGAGTACCAGGTAAAACTTCTTTCCCTGTAAAGCTGATATGTTAGAGTTTTAGGAATTATTTAAAGAAGCGCTGCTCCTATTTCTCTGCGCCTTGGGGCTCGGATAACTCGGTGTCAGTGTTTATTTTCCACGCATGCTTTAGCTCGAGCCTCGTGGCTGTCCCCAGCAGCGGAGGCTCAGAGTTTGCGACTGTCTCGGTGACACTTCTCCTGCACAGTGACGGGGACCTTCGGCCTCTCCAGCCCTTTCTGGCGTGATGGAGGATGAGCAGTGCTTGGCCCTGGCGACGCTGTCCACTTTACGAGGCTGAGGACAATCGCTGCGGTTCACCTGGGCCACGCATCTGTCCTGTGGCGTCCTGGTGGGCTTGCACCACGGTGAGGGGATTCAGGGACGGCTCCGAGGTCCACAGCCAGCGCCCACAGGGAGCCAGTGCCCCCGCCCTCCGGGTCAAACCCCTTATCGACAGCTCCTCGCATCGAAGCCCCGCGGGTCACTGCCTGGTCCCGCTGTCGCCAGGACTCGAGGGGCTGAGGCCAGGGGGAGGCAGACCACGGAGGAGGCGTCCTGACTCTCTGACTCTCTGGCTTTATCCTCAAGCGTTCTCTGATTCCTCACTCGCCCAGCGCTGAGGGAGGGGAGCAGAGCGCTGAGCACTGCCCCGACCACGGCCGGGGGGCCTGGTGACCCCGCTGCGCCCCGAGTCAGAGCTCACAGCGGGAGGTGAGCTCCCCAAGAGCGAACCTGGCCTCGAGCATCTCAACGCCTGCGTGGGCCGAGGTTATGTGGCTCTCTTCCAGCTCCTGCTGGAAGGAAAGAAACTGTTCTTATGAGAAAGTCACACTCCCCAAATCTTAGTTTTGTTAGACAAGGGTTAATATTCAATCGAAAATAAAAAAATGCCAAGGATGACAGGAGACGGGACCAAGTGAGATAAGATGAAAAGGCCACAAAAACAGACCCAGAGACAAGAGTTGCCAGATATCAGCTTTAAAATAGCTGGATTAAATTTTTGGAAAAAGATGACAAGATAGAAATTTTAAAACCTAAAAGGAAGAGTTGGAAGACCCGAAAATTGTATAATGAAGATAAAGAATTAAATATAAAGGTTTAATCCCAGGCCAGGAGAAGGGAGGCGCACCGGGCTGGAATGCGGGTGATACCTAGACCGGAGCACCAGGGCAAAGGATGACACGGAAGGAACCCCGAGACACGTGAGTCCGCGGTGAGGAGCGCGGCAGGCGCACGCCTGAGCCCGGGAGGGGAGGAGGGACAGATGGGCAGAAACCAGGATCTGAAGAAATAGCTCCATCGGATTTTTTAAAACTGACCCAAACTAGTAAGACACAGGCTCAAAAATGCCAACAACCATCGAGGATGTGACAACTAAGAAAAGCATGCCCGGTCGCCTCACAGCCGAAGGCCCCTCACCAAAGACGAGAATCCGCCTGCAGCAGCAACCAGCCGTTGCTGCCTTCCCGGCAGAAATGGGACCAGAAGACAGTGCAGACATATCTTCAAAATACTCTGAGAAAATAAAGAAAATAGGTGTCTACTTATATTCCCAGAAAAAAATCCTTCAAATATGAAGACAAAATGAAGACATTTTTTAGCAAACCCAAAATTCTTCACTAGCAGACAAAGAAATAAAAATAATAAAGTAAATAAATTAGCAGCTTTGAATGTCCAGTTAAGCATTCAGGCTATCTTCGAACTTGTATGGAAGAAATAAAAAGATACTATTTTGTTGTTGTTAAGCTCTAACTGAAACTTAGCATTTCCTCCAATTACAATGCGGGAAATAAACCGCAGTGATGTGCTATGACGTTAGCATGAAGTTGTCCCCAGCAGAAGGGACGGGATTATCACATCCCACCGCGGTGCCACGCATGTTCTGAAATATCCCTCCTGCTCATTAACTCTTTGACATCCAGCCAGTGACGAGAGCGGCCGCTAGATCTTTCAGTTCAGTGTTTCCAAAGACATGACCCACGTACTATTTATTATATCACAGCTAAAAAAAATGTGAGCTATATTTCCACATGGTTGTTTTCCTTTTATTTATGTGTACTTTATTCCTTAAAGACATGATTCTGCCAACCTGCCTTCACCAAGCTGCCCAAGGGTCCCCAAGCTAAAATATTTAAGAATCCTGTGCTCACGGGGACATGTCAGGCAGGAAAAAGAGTGAACTCTGGTGAAACGGAAAACACGGAAGAAGGAAGCGTGTTGGAAACAGTCACTATGTGGGTAAATCCCAATAGATGCTGAATATGTAAAATAAGGTTAACGATGTTTTGTTGGCTTCATTAAAATTAAAATTAAAATACGCAATGATAGAAGTCTTTAAAAGCAGAAGGAGCTTCTGGCTGAAGTGCTGGCGGCTGCTGTGTCTGGGGTCACGGAGGTGCTGGCTCAGAGCTGGCTTCAGAAAGAAAAGTCTGCAGCCGGAAATGTCCGCAGGAACAATTAAAGAACCAGCTTTAAATGAGTAACAATCTAGTTGGAGGAAAAATGGAATCATAAAGTTGGAACCAAGATTAAATATAAACAAGACATAAAAACCACACAGACCGCTAGAAAACAATAAGATTGAACGTGTAAACCAAATATGCCGGACGTGCGAAAGGTAAATAAACTAAGGTTCCAATTAAGACACAAGATTGCCAGACTAAAGAAAAATAAAACAGCACGTAACAGCCCACTGGTTAGAGAAGACACACTTTGATATAAAGTCACACGAGCGTTGAAAGAGGAAACATGCCTCATGCACGTTAACCAAAGTAAAAGTGGCCAAGCGCACTTTCAAAACCAGGGATATGATTAGAGATAACGGGTTATTTTGTAAGTATAAAAGGGCTAATCTAAGAGGAATCCATAATAATCCTAGACTTGTTTACACTAAATAATGTTACTTGAAAATGCACAAAGCTAAACCTGAGTTAGAGACGTCAGCACCTTCTCTCAGCTCCCGCATGGCAGGCAGACACAAACCCGTGTCCAGACTAGTCGAGGAAACGTGCCTGGCAGATGTGACTTAATTGCCATATCGGAATGGAAATTATACAACCTTCTGAACTAAGAAATGTTAGCAATACAAAAATGATAGTATAAACTTTGTCACCTGAGAAGTAGAAAATTATAAAGATGTTAATACTACAAAAAATCATCTTGAAAGGGAAGTTGTGGCATCGAATGGATATTCAGGAACTTAAAAGCGCAAACCGACTGCCCTGGGCACCCTTCCCAACCAGTCAGAAATAGCACAAGGAATTAACCGTAAAGAGCGGAAGGAAGGAATAAAATAACCAGGACGCGAAAGCACTTTGGGATTCCCGTTAGAGCTACGAGCGGGAGCTGCGGTAAAACCTGCCCGATTTAAGCCCCCAGCAGATCTGCTCAGGACAAAGGAAGGAGCCGTGGCAACTTGCCAGCGCTCAGAGCTGTCACCACAGGCTGCACTGACGTCACCTTGCTGGTCGGGTGTGGCTGCGGGGAGAGTGCCGTGCTGGGAGGAACGTGGCCGCGAGGAGGGAGAACAGCACAGACCTGGCCAGAGCCCGGGATCAGTGAACAGGAAACAGAACTGTGGGCAGTGGGGCCACCGCGAGAAGGACGAACACAGTCCTGGCTGGAAGGGAAGGGCTGCGTGTCAACTCGACACGTGTCCTTCATGTATGGACATGCCTCTTTCACGTGTACATGCGATCTCTCCTCATAGCTCCGTCTGCTGAAAGGAGCTAGCAGTCAGGCACCAGCAGTAACGAGCCATTTCGCTCTCGGACGTCCACCTCCAGGTGCCGTTCTCCACGAAGGGAATCAGAGCGCCCTGGAAACGAGGCCAATCCGGGAATCAGGCGGGAAAGTATGAGGTAAGAGTGGAAAGTGAGGAAGTCCTCCTGGAACCAGGGCCTTGTCGAAGACACAGCATGGCTCGAAGGCGCTCTCCTGGGCCAGATCTGGAGCAACCCCAGCAACAAAATAATAACGGAATGGGATCCACTGGAGAAGATGAATCCGTGTTTTCACACTGATGTGGATGGATGGACGGATGGACACATTAGCACAGAATGTCTGGCAGTGAATGCTACACAGCCATCGCTGCAGTGACTGATCCGAGCAGGGAGCATCACGGATCACCCGGGTCCACTCGCGACTCCCTATGCTGGCTCCATCTCGGCCGACTGCGCCTGCCGGGATCCATCTCCTGGAGCCCCACAGTGACCCAGGGTGGCCTTGTGTGACTGGTAGTGCCCACAGGTAGCAGGAATGAGGGCACCTTCTGAGGCTGGGTCATCAAGACAGGGAAGCTCCGTCTCTAACTGCTTGTCCCAATGGCAGCCGTGCCAGGGGGACAGTCACACAGCCCTGTGTTGAGGACCAGGGGAAAAGGACCGGGACCCAGGTGTGGGACCCTGCACCCACTCTCGAGCCTGATGGGGTGCCTGGAAAGTCATCCTGGAGGCTCCACCCGGCCGTCACGTGCCTGCGGTCCTAGCCGACATCCAACCGCAGGCTCAGCAGACGCCAGAGCCAGAAGCACCTAAGTCAGCCCGTCCTGAGCTCCTCATCCACGGAACTGTGGGAGGGAACAGATCACCAGTGTTGCTTTCAGCCGCTGCATTTTAGGGTGATTCCTTGTACAGAATTAAACACTAAAAGTACCCACTTAATACATTTATTAGCCAGTTATTTATTAATAAGTTCAAATAGTTACTAATTAATTTTACAGTGGATAAACTGGCAGACACTAATGCAACTAAGTGATGGGGTTAATGTCACCAGAATTGGGACAGATTTACCGCGTGCACCCTCGTACAATGCAGTGTGAATGACACCCCACTTTTGTGATATTCCTGCCAAAAATGTATAAATGAATCGAGTCATGAGGAAGTTCAAAAACACGAAATTGAAAGACGACACATAATCTTCAAAACCATCAAGACTGAGATGCAAAGAGACCACAGGCCGACAGCGGCAGGCGGAATGTGACCCCCAGCTGGATCTCGCACCAGAAGGAAAGAGAGAAAGGAAAAGTTAGTTGTGTGCATCTTACTGCTACAAAGAGACGGTATCAGGAAAATCGGTGCAATTCGAAGGTGGCGTCTCTTCATTGTATTAATGATAATTTTCTGACTTTTCAATTATTTTTATTTCTAATTGACACAACAATTGTACGTATTTACGGGGTACACACGTCTGCACTGTGTGACGATAGAATCAGGGTAATCAGCATGCCCACCGCCTCAAACATTTGCTGTTTCTTTGTGGTGGGAGCATTAACAAATACTCTCTCCTACCTATTTTGAGAGAGACAATCCCTTGTCTCTGACCACAGTCGCCCCACTGTGCCAGGGAACAGCAGAGCTCACTCTTCCTTCCTGACCGTGACCCTGCACCTAGCTGTACCCATCGCCGAGCTCCCCGGCCCCTCCCACTGCACCTGCAGGGTCCAGTGGCCGCGGCTCTCCTCTCCACCTGGGGGTCGGCTGTGCTCGATTCCACGTGAGGGACCGTGCTTGTCCTTCTGTGCCTGGCGTACCTCACCTAACACATGGTCCTCCAGGCTCAAGTTGCTGCAAATGGCAGGACTTCCTTTTGTTACGGCTGGATGGTGTCCCCTAGTGTCTTGATGCTACATTTTCTCCCTCCATCCATTTGCTGTTGCACTCTTAGGCTGAGCCCATATTTCGGCCATCGTGACTAGTGCTGCAGTGAACACGGGGTGCGGTGCTTCTTTGACGCACTGACTTCATTTCCTTTGGTTACGTACCTAGAAGCGGGATTGCTGGATCATAAGGTCGTTTCACTTTTAGTTTTCTGAGGAACTTCCACACTCTTTCCATGATGGCGGCACTAATTTACATTCCCGCTAGCAGTGCAGAGTGTTCTCTGTTCTCCACACCCTCCCCGACACTTGGTATCTCTTGTCTTTTTGGTAACACTCATTCAAACAGGTGTGAGGTGACATCCTATTGCGGTTATGATTTCCACTTCCCTGATAGTTAACGCCATTGAGCACTTTTTTATATATCTGTTGGCCATTTGTAAGTCTTTTCTTGAGAAATGTCTACTAAGGCCTTTCACCATTTCTTAAATGGATGATTTGGTTTTTTGAGTTGTTTGAGCTCCTTTTCAGATATATGGTTTGCAAGTATTTTCTCCCATTCTGTGGGTTTTCTCTTTGCTCTGTTGACTGTTTCTCCTTCTGTGCAGAAACTTTGTAGTTTGATGGAATCCTCCATTTGTCTGTTTTTGCTTTTGTTGCCTGTACTTTTGAGGTCTTATCCAAGACATCCTTGCCCAGTCCAATGTCATGAGGCATTTCTCCTAAGTTTTCTTGTAGTAGTTTCATAGTCTTTGGTCTTGCATTTAAGTCTTTAATCGATTTTAAGTTGAGCTTTTTATGCTGAGAAAAATAAGGGTCTAGTTTCACTCTTCTGCATGTGGATATCCTGTATTCTAGTACCATTTACTGAACAGCCTGTCCTTTCTCCACTGTGTGTTCTTGTAGCCTTTGTACAAAATCAGCTGGCTGGGGATACGTGTATTTATTTCTGGGCTCTCTGTTCTGTTCCATTTTTCCATGTGTCTGTTTTTACGCCATTGCCATGCTGTTTTGGTGACTATAGCTTTGTAGTATATTTTGAAGCCAGGTAATGTGAGGAAGACTAAGCACAGTCCCGGGTACACTGAGAGAGAGAGACCACGTTCATGTCCATTTTACCACGGTACGTTGTTATAATTGTTCTGTTTTATTATCAGTAACTGTTAATCTTACTGTACCTAATCTACAGATTAAACCGTATCACAGGCAGGTATGCACAGGGTCCGGGTCTTCCAGCATCACGTGTCCATGGGGCGTACCCGAGCACAGGGGAGCTGCTGTGGTTCTTTCAACCACATTTACAACATTTCTATAAATTTAGGATTATTTCAAAATTCAAAGTTAGTAAGTCAAGGAGACACCAAGTGTGCTGGTTTTAGTCACATCTCAGAAGCAAGGTTGCAACTCATCATGAGAACTCCAAAGTCAGACATCAGGAAATTTATCCCCCTCACTCCTCCTCGGAGTTTCGGGAAATTTATCCCCCTCACTCCTCCTCGGAGTTTCGGGATATGCGGTGTTTTATCATTAATATTCACCGTTGTTCTTGTCTTGGCAGAGCTCAAGCATTTAAGACAAAACACAACAACTCTACGTGCAGTCCTAACAGAAAATGCATAAAAGCTGATCTACCCTTAAAACCCGAGAGACTTAGTTTTAAAAGCAGCCTCAGAGCTACTCAGATGTCCTAGATCTGGAATCACAAAATTTTCCTGCAGAAAGGACTCCAGAGGTTGTCAGGTAAGACCACGTTATTTTACAAAGGAATTAACAATTAACTTTGATCTGGAAAACAACAAAAAATACCCATATTCACTTAATGGTAAAATTTGAACAAAAACTCAAGTCTCCCAAACCCAACACTCATGCACACCTCACAGTGGTTTTCCCGCTTCAGGTCCGGGGACAGATCTTCCCTTTGGAAGTCAGTGAGAAAATATCGTCACGTGTCTTGTAGACCTCTAATGTCTCAGATGTACTCATACACTGTTTTTTATTACAACTTCAAATAATAACCTCCTGTGCTTTCTCTTTTTCATTCTAGGCTTTGCTATAAATAAAAAGTAGTGGCCGGGCGCGGTGGCTCACGCCTGTAATCCTAGCTCTCTGGGAGGCCGAGGCGGGTGGATTGTTTGAGCTCAGGAGTTCGAGACCAGCCTAAGGTCGAGGCCCAGTCAAGAATAGGACTCAAGGTAAAAATAGAAAGAAATTAATCGGACAACTAAAAATATATAGAAAAAATTAGCCGGGCATGGTGGCGCATGCCTGTAGTCCCAGCTACTCGGGAGGCTGAGGCAGGAGGATCACTTGAGCCCAGGAGTTTGAGGTTGCTGTGAGCTAGGCTGACGCCACGGCACTCACTCTAGCCAGGGCAAAAGAGTGAGACTCTGTCTCAAAAAAAAATAAAAATAAATAAAATAAATAAAAAGTAGTACAATATTCCTCACCAGTTCGTCCAAAAAACATTTCCTATGGGGCTCTGTGCCCGGTATACAAAGAGCCGATTTTTGTTATTCAAGAGCTCATTCTAGAAACCAAGTGTTAGGAAGAGCCACAGATTTCTGCACGGGGTAAATGAAAATACAAAGAACAGAGAAATCTGGAAAGTCTAACGCCTTTCCTGCATCGAGGGTAGAAACCAGGCTTGCTCAGCAGTTGAAACAAGCCGGAGTCAGAAAAATTAGTGTCTGTAACCATCTGTTCTGTGTTTGTCCGGCCGGCCTGACATGCCACCCTGAAAAAGGGCCCCTCCGCCCTCAGAGGACATCAGGCCTCGTTGTCCGGCCCTGGAGCGACAAGCGGACCCCGGGATGAAACCCACCTGCACGGCTGCGCCTATGCCTGCGGCGGACCAGGGGCACAGGATTCGGAAAGAGAGAAAAATATATGCTTGATTATTTTTATTTCTAATTGACACAACAATTGTACTGATAGCCTTGTTTTTTGTTTTGTTTTTCTTTTTTTCTTACCTGAGATTTATCCCAAACTAACTTTCATTTACATTTAAATTAGGATGATTTGAGTCTACAAAACCCAATATTGCATTTGCTAGACTCCTCTTGGCACAAAGCTGAAGGAATGCAGGGGACCGGCCAGCCCAGCTGGTGCCTGAGTTCCTGGCTCCTCCCGACCCACCTGTGCGTGGAGCTCAGCGCGCCCCTGCCGCGTTCCCGCACACTCTGGAGGGCGCCAAGCTCTGGGGCGGGTGGACCTGGAGCGGGAAGAGTTGGGGTTTCCTTACTTTTTCTTCTGCCAGACAGTCGCCAGGTCCTGCTTTAGCTCTCTCCGTGTGAGCAGGAGACCCCCTGCGGGAGGGTCTGAGGGACCAGGAAGGCGCCCAGGCTGGGTAACCGGGTGGGGACCCCCCAAGGCCAGGGAGCGCTGGGAGGCCCCAAGGCTGTGGACCGGCAACCTCTGGGCTCAGCAGCCGAGTCCTTTCATAGCGGAGGTGGGGGGGCGGGGTCGCCAAGTGGAGCCAGAGAAACCCCCCCTGCGCCCATGGGAGCGGGGATGCACCCCCACACCCCGGCTGTGCACGCCGGCCCCCCACGCTCTTGGGCGCTCGCCGCGCCCCGACACCAGCCCCGAAGGAAGCCGCCCCGCCGACCCCGTCCCTCGCCCCGTGCAGCGTCCGCACCCCGACTCCGGCGCGGGGCGCTCACCCCTCTGCGCGGCCACTGCGCGCTGCTCCCGCGCCGGCCTCAGCCGCGGTGGGTCTGCGTGGACGGCGCTCCGGGCGGCGGGCGGAGCTCGCGGTCTCCCCGCCCCGCGCCGCCGGCGGAGCCCGAGCCCGGCGGGAACTAGAGGGGCGCGGACGCGGCGCCCGCGGGGCCCTTGGATGCGCGCGGAGCCGGCGCGCGGTGGGCGGCGATGAGCACCGAGGGACCGACCCCGGCCGCCCCCCGCGGACGCCCGGGCCGCCTGCTGGTGCCCGCGCGGGTGAGTGCGCCCCCTTTCCTTCCCCGCGCCCCCTCGTCCCCGCTCGCGCCTCTCCCTGCGCCCCTCGCCCCTCGCCCCTCTCCGCGGGCGGCCGGCGGGTGGGCGCTGGGGCCCTGGGCACGGTGGGCACCGCCTCCGCCGCTCTGCTCTCTCCAGCCCAGGGTGTCAGCTGGAAACTTGTGGGTTCGGTTCCGACGTACCGAAAGGCTTGGTTTTAAGGCGCAGTTCTGGGAACAGGTTCCCCAGGACTGGGGATTTGGGATTTGCCCGGCACTTCTTCCAGGGAGCAGCTCCTCGGGCCCCCGCAGTTTTGCAGCGGGAGCCGCCTCCCCTCCAGCCTGCTGGCTCAGCTGGGTCCAGTTGGCCCAGTTTCTGGACCGGCTCTGCCTGGGGCTGAGGGGCTGGCAGCTGAGTGCCTCCAGCAACTCAGGGCACCGCTTCGTAATACTGATTTTTAAGAGATTCTGTTCTGGTTTCTATCCCAGACAACTATCCCCCTCTCCACCTTCTTATTTTTAAATAACAAAACCATTGTGATACTTTGCATGATTTTTATTCTTAATTGCCCTTAAGTAACCATCCAAGGAATATGGTCCTCAAATTTCTTTGTGGTTTGGTAGGTTTTGTCTTAATGGGACCATATAAATACGGGGTGAATTGTGAATTCTGTGCTGTCAGATGCTTTCTGTGGGGGGGTTGAAGGGTGGTCCCCCAAAAGGTATGCCCACACCCTAATAATCTCCGAAAATTTATATGCCAAGAGGGTGAGAATTACCTTATATGGCAAAATATAGGGTTAAGAATTTTCTAAAATTTTGTAATGTTTAATTGACAAAATTATAAGTCTTCAAGGTGTAAAGTGTGATGATTTGATGTCCATATATGTTGCGTGCTGACACACAGTCAAATGAATCTACACACCGTGACCTTACGTAGTGACCTGTGTGTGTGTGTTTGTGAGAGAGAGAGAGAGAGAGAGAGATGTGGACACTTAAGATCTATTCCCCTGGCAACTTACAAGTATTGTTTACACAGTCACCATGTTGCGTGTTAGAGCCCTAGAACTTATTAACCCTAAAACTGAAACTTTGTATCCTGTGAGCAGTGTCCCCTCATTTCCCGCCCTACCCAGCCAGGGTAACGGTTCTACCTCTGCTTCTGTAGGGGAGATCTTGCAGTTTTTGTCCCCAAGTTAAGGGTCCTGAGAGGAGGAGGGTATCCCGAATTAAAGAGAGAGGACAGGGAGTTTGGAGACCCACACGCAGAGCAGAGGGTGAGGTCAGCACCTGGGCGGAGACAGGAGGGATGCGGCCCAGCCAAGGAGCACCTGGAGCCCCAGGAGCAGAGGAGGCAGGAAAGAGCCTCCCCTGGAGCCTCTGGAGGGATTTGATCTTGGACTTCTGGCTTCCGGAACTGTGAGAAAATAAATTTATTTTGTTTTAAAGCCACTAAGTTTATGGAAATCTTTTTATAGCAGCCCTACAAAGCTGATAACATCTTTTTAGGTAAAGAATACAGGTTTTAAGGGAGTATCTTACTTAAAAATATAGCGAATTTGAGCAAAGACCCCCAAGTTAGGAATATTTATATAATTTCTCACATTTACTGAGTGCTGTGTCCTAAGAACTCTTTGGGGGGCTTCCTTCGTTAGCACACCCCTGGGTGGTTCTGCTGACGCTCTCCCGTTAGAGATAAAGCAATAGAGACAGAACTCGCAGCTGCCGTCCTGCCCACAGGTGAGAAACGGACTAAACACTTTCCCTTTAAGGACATTTTTCCTTGACTAAAGGATTCCAACAGGAACTAGAAAACCAGAAATCAGAAGGAGATGCTAATATATCTGTATATATCCTTTCAAGTTACCTGCTTTGAATTCTGGTCACCACTACAAATTGGGGACAAGTTTGTAGGTCACATAGAAGGCAGAGTTTATGCACCCTCCCCACCCCCGCCCAGTGAAATGATGCTGAGATCACGCAAGTGGAGTATTGTGTTAATAAATTCCCTAGATTTTGTGCCTCAAGATGGATTTTGCTTAACAAATTCTTCAAAGATATGACATTTTATTGAAGCTGAACTAGCTGAAGCTTTGTGAATTTCTTGTACTGTAATCATTTACAGAAAACAAAACTCAAGTTTCCATCATCTAAGCTGGTGTTTAGATTCTGAAATATATTGAGAACAGGGATTTATACCTAAAATGTGTTGTAATCTAAATTAATGTTATTTTAAAACTAAGGTGGTTCACTTAAAATCCAGAGAGATATGAAAAAAATCATATGAGCTTACAGTTTTTTTCTATTGTAGCTTTCTAGATGTAATAAAAGTAAAATGTACTATTTCTTATATATATTTTTACCTGTTGATGCTAATGTCGTTGTAATGTCAAACATACTTAATTGATATTCAAGATTTTGGAAAAATGCAATAACTAAAACAATTGTATTTCTCTAAGATTTAAGAAATTAGAATCTAATTCTGAAATTGCTAATAACAAAAAACATTAAGAGATAAATAATGACACACACAGAAGATGACCGCTTCTCCGTATGTGAAATACATTTGTTCTAACAACCAACCAAAATGAGTTCGGGAAAAAAATCTAATAATATACTTTGCAATGTACAATGCTCATGTAACACTGAATTATATTTTCAAAAACTAATTTCTGGGTTGGGTAATATTGTAAGTTTAGTAACAGAACCAAGAAGAAACACTGGTGCTAAACGGAGGAGGAGGGATGAAAGCTGTCCTGTCGGGACCAGGGACAAAACCCCCGGAGGGCGGCTGCGCCTGAAAGCCACGTGCCTCGCAGGTGTGGGGTGTTTAAGCCACGTGCCTCGCAGGTGTGGGGCGTGAACACTTCCCCGTGCGTGAGCTCTTGCTCTGAGGTGCGACCAGCCGGCCTGTGCTTTACGAACCGCAGCGATTCTCCTCCAAGGCTGATCGGATTTTGTCCTGACCTGTGGATTCTTGTCATCGTTTCAGGCTGTAATCGGGTTTGTAGTTTCCGCGTCCACAGGAGGAAGGAGAAGGGGAGGGAGGTGCGCGCAGCCCGGGTCGGGGGTGAGGACCCCTCGTGGGGTCCCAGGGCGAGTCCCAGGGCGGCTTTTGCTTTCGGGCCTTGCACGGCCGGCCCGGCTGGAGCCGGCTTTGAGGTGCTGCCATGCACCTGGAAGGGGCCCCCGCCAAGCCCTCCCGAGGTGCGATTCTGGATCTTTCTATCACCTGCTCTGGTTTAAAAACGTCCCCTTCATGCTCTTGCCATGTGTACGCATGTGGCGTCGTCGTACCTCGCTATGGAACGTGTGTGAAACACGGAGACATGCGAGGAAGCAAAGGTCCGTGACCTGGCCAGCATGTCGTAGCTTTTCTTCCGGACTTTCCTCCTCTTCCAGGGTAGATTGCGCAAGTTAAACTCACACTCTAGAGTTTCCATCCTGTGCCTTAGAATTCCTTATCATAAACTGACAGTCTTTCCCGTTTATTAAGAAACAGTCACCAATTACTGTCAAATCCCTGGTCAATATTCTCTCAGAGCGTGGAGGGGCTTTGGACGGTTGTTCCCACGCGAGGGGAGTTTGTTGATGACGCACAGCGTGCCCGAGTGTGGACGCGCCTGTCCTCCTGTGTCCCTGCCCCGCTGGCTCCGTCGTCTGCTAAGGTGGCTGTGACGCTCAGGAGTCCTGGAGGAGCTGAGTCTGCTCACCATTCAGAATCCCAGAGGGGACATGCTTGGTTTCCAAGTCTCACGGTTCTCTCAGTGTCCAGTTTGCTCTTGCCTGTTGGGAGTGCGTCGGTGAGTGGTTGTGGGTGCTGTGTCTTCTGACTCTCAGAGCCGCGGCGGGGGGTGCTGCTGTCGTCGCCCTGTGTGCCTGGGACCCGCCGCCCTCGGATGCAGACACAGAATCTGGGAGCA
This sequence comes from Propithecus coquereli, assembly GCF_000956105.1. Lineage (NCBI taxonomy): Eukaryota > Metazoa > Chordata > Mammalia > Primates > Indriidae > Propithecus > Propithecus coquereli. The sequence continues at coordinate 750,956 of NW_012153652.1, read as the reverse complement.
CAGGGAGGTCCCATGGCCCCAAGGGTGTGTGTTGTCTGCCGTTTACCCGGCAGGAGGGCTGCGCAGTGGCCTGCGCGTGGCCGTGGGCTTCCTGCCTGGTTCCCGCGCCCGTGCAGCAAAGCTCCACGGGTGGGTTCCTGTCCTTTCCCGCCAGCTGGCCGCTCCCACTCACCCTGCGGCGATTTTAAGTAGAGTTAATCACAATAACGCACATTTTAGGGATCCTCGTTTTCTGTAGATATAAATCTTTACTCCTATTGCCGGAATTTCTAGAAAGTGATGCGTGACAATGGTGAATGCAGCCGACTCTATTTTGTTTCACGTTAGTACAGCACCCCGGGTGGCTGTTGGTTTCGTAGACATTCTGTTCATCTGTTAAAGCAAATCCTAATATTAGATTTTAAATATTTTCTTGAAAATTGGGAACGATAATTAAATTGTGTTAATTGTCTATAGCTTTTGAGGTGGTTGTGTAGATTTTTCTGCTTTGACCTGTGTCATATGAATAGATGTACATATATCATGCTTGGCGTCTTGAGATAATTGCTACTTAATCATAGGGGATTATTTCCTTACTATACGTTGGAATGATGTTTACTCATATTCAGCCTAGAATTTATAATATACTATGTTCATATGGCATCATTTTGTGCTGAATTTTTCACGTTTTGATACCAGTACCATAATTACCTTATCAATAAATTAGGTAACTTTTTAATACTCTGAGTTGTTTAGAGATGACAATTATTTTTAAAAATTTGATTATTTTTAATTATAAACCTGTATAAATCAAGAACCCATTTTGTAGATTATTCTTTAACAGTTATTCTGTTTCTTCCATACTTATTATGTTTTTTTTTCCCATGGTCAGTTTTAATAACTAAATTTTTAAAGCAAAAATCTCATTTTATCAGTATTTAAGTGTGTTAACATGGCGCCTTGCATCTGGTCCTCTGAACATATTTAAGACGTCTTCTAGTCCCTGCCGCACCGTGTTCTCATTCAGTTCTCACTGGTAAATAGTTGGTGGCTGATTTTGTTTCTGTGCATCTCCACGTGTGACTCAGCTCCAAGAGCACTCGGGTGTGACACTGGGAGTTGGCATGCACGTCACTGGCAGCCCCCACAAACTGCATTTTCCCAGGGGAGACTAGAACAGTTGACTCTGTGTTTCCCAAACTGGGGTGCAGCAGGAGTCATTTCAAGGTGCAGGATGAACACGGGGTCAATGGTACTTGGAGATCAGACAGGTAGAGAATAAGTCAATTTCATGGGCCCTTAATTTAAACCATTTCTGTTATATCAAAATATATATATATATATTTTAGAATAGAGTGCAAAACTCACCCCAAATTTAAAGATAAAGCATAAATACCAAGAGATAAAAAAATAAATCCTGGGTGCATATTGTATTTTCACGGCCATGTACTCACATGCCACCGTGGTCTGCTCTCACTGCCTGGGGACAGAACTTTGAAATACATTTCAATGAAAAAAATTGGGGTAGCGTTACAGGGCGATCCAGCCCTGCGTGTGCAGAGCAGAGGCGGAGTGAATTAGCTCACTCTTAGATGGCTCTGGGGGTGCCCAGGTGGGCAGGGAAAGCACCCGCTCTGCAGCGTTTTCTGGGAACACCTCCAGGAAACGGGAGTCCTCACGCCCGAGCTGCTCCTCTTTCCTTTAGGGGATCCTCTCAGGGGGATGAAGCACATCCGCAGACCTTTCTGAACTGGCACCTGCATTCACACATCCGGGATTCCGCGCACCACCGTATCCCAGGAAGTGTTTTGATTTCCTTACTCAGAGTGGTAGGATTAGCAAATGGAATTTCTGGATTATTGATTTTCCTGTAGGATCTTCTAAATGAGCATTTTCTTCTTTTTCATAATTTTTTGGCTTATATTGTACTAGTTGATGTTGGAGGTCGGTTCCCCCATCACAAATGAGAGTCCCTTTTCCGTGGGTAGGTCTGCGATACCGACAGCACGTTCATCTCAGCGCGGGGCTGGCGGTCAGCAGTGCCCGCGACGCAGGAAGGAGACCGCTGCAAACAGACCGGGTTTACAGGAACGAGGCGGTGTGCACACTTCCCTGTGCAGCTGCTGAGGACAACGTGCTTTTTAGAACAGCACGACTTCTGAACTTACGAGATCACTATGCGGAAAACCAGTCCTTGCATTTTCAGCTGAGAAAGGTGAACTCGTACCAACCAACCTAGACCTCACTGACTGTTCAGGAAAATGTGAAAAAACTAGAGACTTAGGATCATTTTCTCACTATCAGAGATAGCATGGCTTTTGAGGTGGGGCTTTTGATCAACTCTGCTTTGAACATTTTATTTAACCTGTGAACGAAAGTTCTCTGAAAAGGGATTTGGAGGAATGAGATTTTATTGTAGTGAATACTTTGCAAACCAGGGAGATGCAGCCTCCAGCGTAAAATGGAGCCTAATCCAGAGAAAAAAGGGAAGGTTGATTCTTATAGTGAAAGTTCCTGCCCAGGTTCCCAGTCAGGTCCAGTTATGCAAATGAAGGCCCGAAACTCGCTTAGTTCAGATTGGTTGAAACAGCTGGGCCCTGATTGGTGGAAGCAGCTGAGCCCGGATTGGTAAATTCAGGTGAGCTCTGGAGTCCCAGAGTTGGAAGAGGTGTGGGTTTGTGTTATAACTATGTTTTTCAGTTTGTTTTCCTCTCCTCAATCAAGTTAGGAGTTAGGACCTGGTTTATTGCATTTCCTTTGCACAGAAAACAATAAGTTTTTGTGTTGTCTGAAAGGTCTACACACGTGTATAAGCAGGTTCACCATGGTAATGTTCTCGCCTTCTGTTTGGCACGAGAGGATTAATAGCCTTAATTATTCAGTATTTATGCCTTGGGATCAATTCCCAATATTTACACGTTTGAAGACATAAATACATTGCATAAGCCAGCTACCATATTAATCACTAACATTTGAGACGTGATTTTTTTTTTTTGCACAATATTTTGTTTGTCTGGAATCGTGGTTGGCACATACTAGATGTTGAAGAAATGATTCCTAAATCAAATATTTTAATTTCAGGCTCACTTTAGAATTTTAACAATTTAAGTTATAAGGACACATCTCCATTAGGGACTAGGGATAAATCCTTTGGAAAGTGTCCGGTGAAAACAAAGGTAACGGCTAAGAAAACCCATTGCATGTTATAAATCTCACTTCATCTCTTGCATCTGAACTTTGGAAAATCTCAGCCGCCCAGAGCTCCCCCGTTTTGGTCAGGAGGCTTGGCTCGTCGCAGAGAGGGCTGCTCTCCCCGGGCAGGATTCTGGGGTTGGCTTTCTCTTCCTTGTGGCGTTCGGACCCCGGTGCTGTTTGTGAGACCGGCAGCACCACCTCGGTTCTGCTGGTGGAGCTTCGAAGCAGGGGGGATCCCAGTGAGCGTGCAGCCTTCTATACTGAAGTCGGTTTTGAAAGAAATCCCTTATTAAAATGTGTCTTCTTATGATTGCATGTAAAGCTAATTAAAACATCTTTGTTAAATTTCCTCAAGTGTCACAATGGTAATTACCTGTGGATGAAATTGATATATTTGAGGTACAGGAGGTGCTGTTCCTGTCTCTCTCTCCTCCCCTCCACTGCTTTGCTCCTGGGATAGCTATTAGCTCAGATATCTTTAGGGTTTTGCAGCAAGGATGGAAAGAGCAAGAGTCAGTATTGAGTGTTTTACTCCAGAAGAGCCGTCCTGCACAAATCCTCAGCTCCATGTTGCAGATTTCTGGGAACGGACTCTAGGATGAGGGTTTGTTGGTGGGAAGTCTATGAGGGAGGTTCTCAGAGTTGAGTTGGCACAGGGAAGGCTGGGCCCCGAGGACCACTGCAGGGCCAGGCAGCCTCCCGCAGGGAGTTCTGAGACGCGGGAGCCTCCAGGCCCTCCCTGGTGGGGAGGGTACGGGGCTGTGATCCATGTTGAGGCTCCCCAGGAGTGGCAGGTTTCCCTGGGAAAGGCGGTTCTTCAGGCGGTTCCCAAAGGGGCTGGGTCTGGCTCTTGGGGACACTGCCCACGGCTGGGGTCGGCCTGGAATGGGGGGTTGGAGCAGCAGTGGTCACAGTCCGCTGTGCGTGGGCTCGGACCCCCTGTGGCAGGTCCCGGAGGAGCTCCTCGGGAAAGAGGAAGGTGGGGGTGAGCTCTGGAGGCCTCTGCGCCGGCTGGCCCTGTGCTGGGGTCCACACCGTCGTCCTCAGCCAGCCTCGGGGTAGCCCTGGGTGCACCCGGCTCTCCTGCTGGGCAGGGTGGCCACGCTGCGTGCACGACCCAGGTGCGTCTGTGAGCCCCCGCGGCTGTGTCCTTGTCAGTGGAGGATGATCACCTGTGCGTTTACCAGGAGCGCCTGCCTGGGTGCACCTGCTGGGCGCCAGACCTTCCGCACAGCCTCACCTGTGAGCTGAGCGCAGTGGAAGCTCCGGGTTGGTCGTGCTCGTTCCCTGAGGCCGGAGCCTGCAGAGCCTGACCACAGCCGTCGCCGACAGTTCAAAGGGGTTTGCTGTGCACCTGCCGGACGGTCTCTGGGCTGCAGAGTCGTGAGACGGTCGGCACTGATCCTGAGGGTCTCTTCGGTGGTGTCACCTGTGTGTCCTGCACGCTTGTATTTTCTGAGCACCACGTTGGGTGCTGCTGCGGCACCTCCAGTAAGTGCTCCGGTTCTGCTCTCCAGGTGTTTCCAGGTGGTGCAGGTGTGACGTGGTTGGTGGATCCCTGGCCACACACCTTTCCCTCCCCCCTGCTGGAGAGTGGAGGCTTCTGTCTGGTGTGCACTTCGTGGGGTCCGCACAGCAGGGCAGGTGCTCTGCTGTTGCTGTAGGAGTGGCGTCGTTCTCCTCAGATGCGTCGCTGCCCCCCAGGGTGGAACGGTGCCACGTCAGGCCCTGTCGTGGGTGCTGTGGCCGACAGATTGGGTTTGGGGAGTGCTCGGCTGCAGAGCCGCGTGCAGCAGGCCCGGCCCACCTGCTCTGTCCTCCTGCTCCCTCAGCTCACAGGTGCAGCCCCCGCCACCCGCCAAGGCCTTCCTGCCACTCTCGCCCCTTCTGCCGGCCCCTCCCGAGGTTCCGGTGTAGTCTACCGCACGTGTCACCCTGTTCAGTGTCCCCTCCCCTGGGGACCGGAACCGGCACGATCTCCTTCTCTCCTGTCCTTGTCCGTGTTCTCTGTAGGGTCTGGAGGTTACTTCCCTGGTCATCAAAACTGCTGAGCTTTGATATTTATTGTTACAGTAACTCCTTGTAGGTATTTAAATCTGTTAGGAGTGTTTATTGTACCTTCTGTACCTGCTAATTTCGACGTCTGCAGGCATTTCCTGATTCTGCAATTTGTTACTTTCATGTATTTTCACTCTTGGGGTATTGCTTATTTTCTTGTATTTGTAATCAATTCTCATTGTGTTCCTTTGAACTGTGGTGGTCAGAATTCTTTGAGGAATCTATTGCTTTAATCTTCACCTGTGAGAGTGCTAAGATTTGGACAGACTTTTTATAATGCAGAAGCCATAAGAAAAAGGAAGATAATTCTGACTATAAAGAAACACCACATGTACTCGCTATTAAACTAGAACTAATCTAGCAGCCCTCGTGTGCACAGATCAAGTAAAACTCACCGGAAATCGTGCAGGTGGCGGGGAGGGGATGGGGGAAATCACACCTGTCGGGTACATGCGCGCTCTCTGGGGGTGGGCACACTTATAACTTTATTTGCACCCCTGTAATATTCTGAAATTAAAAAAAAAAGAAACTTTTAAAAGTCTTGTAGGACAAAGCAAAATATAGATTCAATCATAAAATAAACAAATTCAAAACTGTTCAAAATTATTTCCAACACAAATGATAGTTGAAAAGCTATGT
>NW_012153652.1:727726-729745 GCF_000956105.1 Propithecus coquereli | reverse complement strand
GGTTGTAGGGGCTGTCACCTGGAGGTTGTAGGGGCTGTGACGTGGCGGTTGTAGGGGCTGTCACTTGGGGATTGTAGGGGCTGCATGACCTTCCTGATCCAGCCTCTTTTCCAGGCAGCTCTCAGCTTCTGGCCACAGAGGTGGGGGTTAGGGAATCAGTGAATAGGCACCGCCTGCATGCAGCAGCTGCAGGCTGGCTTCGTGGGTCCCTGTCCCGCCCTAGCACTGGGATACCTGGCCAGGCTGTCCAAGGGAACTTAAGAGCAAGTGAGATTTCCTGAGTCGCTTGGACTCTGGATTTCAGAAGGTGTTGAGCCGCTTTTTGTTCAGAATTAAGTAGATAAATTTTAATTCAACATTTGTCATGGAAGAAATCTTCTAGAAGATAGATTATTTTATATAAGAGCTTATGCTTTCTGAGGAACTTCTGTGACTTCCATGAACTCTGTGTTCCCTTCACATAGTTTTCTTCAGCGACCCAGGAAAGGGACGTGTAGGCTGCACAATTGGCTGGAAGAGATTTTCCGTGCAGAGTGTATCCTGTGTCCTTTTCTTCCCCCAGGAAACGTTTGTTCGTTTTTTTTCCAAAAACAATCAGCTCGATTTGTGAAGATACAAAATCCAATCATCAAGTGTTGTCAGAAAACCAAATATGTATAAATCGCTTTCATGCTTAGACATCATAATCTGGTTCCTAGAAAACCACACTCACTCTCTCCTAAGGAGAACACGGCGGCTCGGCTGGAGCAGTCGTCTTTCCTCAGTTAGTAACACCAGGTTCCCTAAAATCCACGGACACGTGTACCTGCTTTCGTCACATATACAGACCGGGGGGGTCTTTCCTCTTTTTGGCAAACGTAGAAACTGGCGTGAAAGTATTTCCCGCTGGAGCAACTTCTGTAGTTGAGATGTCCCTTCCCCGACACAGGACGGCTTGTGCTCCGATGCGTCTCCCGCCCCCACGTGGGCCTTTCTTGCGTGGGTGGGGGGCAAGCCCGGTTCCCCCTGGGGTGCCAGGATGGTGCTGGCCGGACCGTGAGCCCTGCCTTGCGTTCCGGCGCCCGTGCGGGGCGCAGAGACGGCCAGAGGACCCCTGGCTTCAGATCCAGGCCATTCCGCTTTCACCTGCAGAGGAAACGCACGGAACAATTTTATTTTAAGAGGGAAACTGCCGGGAGACCTGCATCTCAGGCTTCAGCGGGAAATCGGCAGGAAATCTGGGGTCTGCTCCTGAGCTCAGCGGGCCCCCGGTGGGTTTCGGCTGTTCTTCTCACAGGCTCCGACCCGGCTGTTGGTAGAAGGACAGAGGTAACTTTGCCCTTTGGAACAGAGACAATCTCACATGGAACCAGGTTTCTGTTTCATTTTTAACGTTTGAGAAGACACCACTTTCCACGAGTGGAGCGAGATGGGGTAGCAGATCGTGCGGGTGTAAACGATAGCATGTCCTGTGAAGAGGCCGACGCTGAGCAAACGTCGTGAATGGGATTGTCGTGGTGGGTTTTCAAGGGAAGAGTTCAGACAAAACTCGCAAGGACGATCAGGCGGCTCGTGACCCTCTGGAAGGCCTCAGTTTTCCAGGGCCGGACCCTAACAGCGACTTCTTTCTGAACAGCCTGTACACCCTCAAAGACCGTCAGCGATTCCGGGAGACATCTAGGCACGATTGCTTCGTTGGCAAGTGAACATTGTTTCTTCCTTAGGAGAGGATTCGTTCTTTTAGCAGAGAAGACAAACTGTAGCGCTGCTCTACTTACAGCACAGATTGTGTTGCTTAGAGGAAATGTCCTTGGCAATCTGGAAAGACAGGGCGTGTCAGAAAAATAAACACTTAGCATTTGTAGGGTGTGTGACTGGTGGCTAAATATTATAGAATATTCCTGAAGTACAATAGCTTTTCTCTCAATAACTTTTTTTTTTTATTTCAGCATATTATGGGGGTACAGATGTTTAGGTTACGTATGTTGCCCTTGCCCCCCTCCTCCCCTAAGTCCGAGTTTCAAATATGTCCATTCTTCG
>NW_012153652.1:726542-727676 GCF_000956105.1 Propithecus coquereli | reverse complement strand
CTGTGTGCATAGGTTTGGGTTTTGCTTGTGTTTTGCTTTGTTTGTTTTCTTTTTGGCCATGGAGGGAGGGGAATATTAACTGTTTGGGATTCCCTGGGCTTCTTGGCCGTGTAGTTTGTTGTTTTTTTACAAGTTGTGGCAAATTTCCATCATTTACTCTTTAAATATCCCTCTACCTCCTTCTTCTTTCTGTCTTCTCTTTCTAGAACTCCCGTTACAGGCATGTTACAGAGTTTGCTATTTCCCCACAGCTCTCGCGTGTTCTGTTTTTCCCTTCCTTGTCTGCTTGGTGGTGATTTATTCTCACGTGTCCATGGCGCCAGCTCTCTGGTCGGCCCTGAAGGAATTGATCTTGTTCCTTTCTGTCATCCGCTCTCTTTGTATTTCTAGGAATCCCACCTGCCGTTCGGTTCCTTAACCTGTTCCTTTAAGTGCTTGAACTTACTAATCTCAGTCATTTCTACGTCCCTGTCTGTACCCCAACACCTGTGTCTGATGGCCTTATTTCCTGAAAATGTTTTTTTTTTTTTGGCATATTTTTTGTTTGTTTAGCTCATACATTTTGATTGACTTCCACATATTGATTGTGGAAGATAGAAAAGGAGGAACAGGGTGTCCTCTTCCTCCACCCGGTGTTGCTGAGGGTGTCTGAGCTCAGCTGGGTGATTCTCCGTCGCTTCTGTGTCCACCGTGAGGTCACCTTCCCAGAGCAGAGACCTCACACACCCTCGGGCGTGCGCAGCTGTCACTGTGTTCAGGGCAGGGCTGGGGTGCTGGAGAGGTTTTCTCAACTGTATCCACCACTCAGACGTCAGCAGGACCTGAAGCTTGGGCCGCAGAGGGTGGGGCCTCTCCACGGAGTCCTCCCTGCAGAGGACCTGGTGCTGTTACCTGGCGGTTGTAGGGGCTGTCACCTGGAGGTTGTAGGGGCTGTCACCGGGCGGTTGTAGGGACTGTTACCTGGCGGTTGTAGGGGCTGTCACCAGGCAGTTGTAGGGACTGTCACCTGGGGATTGTAGGGGCTGTCACCGGGCGGTTGTAGGGGCTGTCATCTGGAGGTTATAGGGGCTGTCATCTGGAGGTTGTAGGAGCTGTCACCTGGGGTTGTAGGGGCTGTCATCTGGAGGTTGTAGC
>NW_012153652.1:724160-726462 GCF_000956105.1 Propithecus coquereli | reverse complement strand
TCTGTATTTTTCTTGATAATTTCTTTAGTGAATTTTCAATTTTAGTGCTCTTTACAAAAGACACATTTTTAATTTTTTTTTAAATTTTGGTTCATTGATTTTTGCTCTTATTTTCTCAGGACTTGATTTTGGGTTTATTTTACTTAGTTTTTATTGGTTTTGAAGGTGGAATATTACATTTTTGGCTTGAGACATTTCTCACTTTTCCGTTGCAAGCATTTAACACTATGCAGCACCCACAGAGCAGTGTTTTCATTGCTTTCCATAAGTTTTTACATTAGGAGCTATTATGTTTTGCAGGAAAAAGAATAAATAAAATAATTAGCATGGCAGGACTCAGCCTGTTCCTACTCAGGAAGTTTCGCTGCACCCTCGTTGGCCCTCGGCTGCTGTCTGGGAATGTGGCCTCAGGAGTCCTCCCACCCTTTTCTAACTAACACGATGGCTCACCGTACCCGGAACGTTTGTGCAAACAACACGGTTAGTATCGAGCACCTGCTTCCTGCCGGGAATCTGGGATGTTGGCAAGTGCCGGGCAGTGGGTGCCTACCTGGCCGGCCCCCAGAAGAAACCCGGGCACTGCTGCTCTAGCGTGCTGTTCTGCGCAGAAACATCACGCGCGTTGCCGTGCATTTTTGCTGCTAGGGGAGGGTGTGCGCACTCTGTGTGGACCCTCACGGGAGCTTTAGGTCTGTATTTTTCCATTTTTTTACTTTTGATTTATGTGTGTCATTATGTTTAGATGTGATACAGGTAAGTCTTGTCTTATCTTTTTATTCAATCTGGTAATCTCTGCTTTTTAATTGAGGCAGTTTACGTTTTACCCATGATGTAAATATTTAAGGAGTTCTGCTTCGATTTACTGACCGGCCGACTTGCCATTTGTCCCTCCCGTGCTTTGTCCTCCTCCCCACGTTTTCTGTCTTAACTGAGTATTTTATGACAATCCTTTACTCAGCTATTCAGTTGTTAATCGTACATCTTCTTAATTGTATCCTGTTTGTTTAAGTCTTCGTAATACACACTGTCTACTATTAAATGATATTTAACCACTTTGGATGTAGTGTGTCTTATAACAGTTTATATTCCTTTCTTGCCTCTAATTTCTTTGCTATAGTTACCATACATTAATATTTAGAAGCCTTGCAAGACATCATTTGTATATTTGATTCAATGACCAATATTTTTATGGCAATAAAAAGATAAAATATCTTAGTTACCTTTCATCCCTTTATGTCGATACACATTTCTGTCTGGCAACAGTTCTTCCTGGGGAACGTCCTCCGACGCCTCCTGCACCGCCGGTCTGTGATTGCTTTGAGAAAACGCAGACTTGCTCTGCTCTCGCGCCATAGCAGTGACACAGCAGATGTCTGTGACCAGATGTGGGGGTTCCCCACACCCCGAGCCCCGGATACCAGCTGGGTGTCCTCTAACGCAGTTCTGACCTGTCTACGGAGGTGGCGTCAGATTGCAGGTGAGGGCTCCGTCCCCAGACGTCAGCTGCATGATCCGACCTCCGGAACTTCGGAGCAACTGACTTCACATTGAGGTTCCCACGAGCCCCTCTTTGGGTTCACTCAGTTCGCTGGAGCGGCTCACGGAACTCAGGGAAATACGTTTACCAGCTTATTGTAAAGGGTCCTGGAAAGTCACAGATGAGGAGATGAGTAGGGCTCAGTGTGGGGGTGTGGCGCATCCACGCCTCCCAGGGCACCGCCGTCCAGGGACTGCGCGTGTTCAGCTGTACGGAAGCTCTCCGAGCCCGGTCCTCTTGGGTTTTATGGGCAACCGTGTGGCCTCCAGGCGGTGGGTCAGGACCCTTCCTGGAATGACGGTCTCAGCGCCCACAGTCAGACAGGTGGGGAGGTCAGGGTCCCGCCCGGGGACAGGCAAGGCCAGAGGCTGGTTCCTGAGGCTGCACCGTGGCCCCGACACACCCAAATTATAACAAAGACGTGAGGGAGGGCCGCGGGAGTCATGAGCCAGGAACTGTGGACACAAACATGTACACACACATGTGTATACACACACAGTATACACACATGCAAACACGTACATGTACACACATGCGTACACATATACACATGCATGTGTGCACACATCCACACATGTACATACATATACACATACATGCAGGCACACACATGTATATATACACGTATATACACACACACATATATACATAACACCACAGTTGCCGTATATTCTCTCAGCTTTTGTTGTTTTGAAAACGTGTGTATAATTTCACCTACATTTTTGTAAGATATTTCTTTCTGAGTATAGAATTCTGGGTTGAAAA
>NW_012153652.1:697826-712633 GCF_000956105.1 Propithecus coquereli | reverse complement strand
CTTAACATGTGCAAGGTGCTTTGGGAATTACAGACATCGTAGAAAACACGGTCTCTGTTCCCCAGGTGGTGCCATCTGCCTGGGGAGGGAAACCTACTGGAAATGACAGCTGCTTCTTCCTGGGGCTCGGCCTCTGCGCCTGCCCTGGCGCCAGGCACCCTCCCCTCACCACCCCTTGGAGAGGCAAGGCCCTCGTTACCATAGTCACTGCAAACCCATTTAAAAAGCACGCATTTCCCCCCAGCTTAACCCGACACATACTGAGGGGAGAGCACTGTCTGAGCCACGGTGGACAGAGCACGGGGACTCGCGGACACTCCGAGGCGTGGACGGAGGAGCTACCAGGGCCGCACAGGGAATCACTGCTTGCCCCTGGATTCGAAAAAACACCTGGCGTGTGTGCTATGTCTTAATGCCGTTCCTACCCCAGGGACGTGAAGTCCGTGTGCGTCTTGGAACACACATTCCTTCTGTCTGTCTGCTCCGTGCTCCCAGCTGCGGCACCAGGAGCCCCAGTGATGGCCCTGCCAGGCGTTAGGGAGGGTGTTACCCGGTGTGGAGGGACGTGCTGGTGCCCGGGGAGTTGTCTTCTCCCGCAGCCGGGCACAGCCCCCGGGGGGCGCAGGCACACCTGGTAAGCTGCGTTTCCCGGGGGAGGTGAGGGGCTGGGGGGACCCCACAGGGTGAGACGTGGCGAACGTGTAGGTTGTGATCTGCACATTCTTGCGTAAGTGGAATCTTCCAGCATGTGGTCAGCATTTCCCTCCCGGTCAGGCTCTGTCACCTGAGGGAGAGGTGCAGGTGTCAGCAGTGGGGTCCCCTGGGTGGCTGTGTCAGAACACGTCCTCCCTGTCACCTGCAGCGGACACCGTGGTTGCTTCCAGTGTGAGGCAGTTGCGAGCACAGGGCTGTGCATGTCCGTGTGCAGACTTCTCTGGACTTGACTTTTGCCTGTCCTGAGCGCATGCCGGGGACGCGGCGGCCGGTTCTCCCACGTGGATATTCGTAACTGTGCGGGAAACCTGCAAAGCGCTTTCCAAAGGGCCGTGGCGTTTCGTGCTCCTGCCGGCAGGGCAGACGGTGCCTGCGACTCTGAGTCTTGGCGGTACTTGGTGTTTCCAGACTTTTCCATTTGGCCGTTCTAATTGGTGCGCAGCGGTGCGCCATCGCGGCTTTAATTTGCGTTTCTCTAATCACTGATGACCTGACTGTCTTTTCCTGCGTGAGTTTTCCAAGTGGAGAAAGTCTTTCACGAAGTGTATCCAGGTGTTTGCCCTATCTTGTGTTGCTTGTCATTTTATAATTGAACTGTGGGGTTTTTATATATTCTGGATGGAAGTCCTGTATTCAGTTATCTTTGACTCATTTTTTACTGGGTTGTTTGTGCTCTTAATATTGAGTTGTAAAAGTTCTCCATACATTTTTGATGCAACTCCTTTATCAGACATATTTTGCAAAATTTTGTTCTGGTCTCAATGTCACTATATTTTCTATTTTTTTTTTTAAAACATATGATTCTCCAGTTGTTCCTGCAGCATTTTTTGAAAAGACAACCTTTTCCCCATTACATCACTTTGGTAATTTATTAACAATCTATTAGCCTCATATGTGTGGGTGCATTTCTGGACTTTATTTCATTGAGATATGTATATTAATATCCACCCTTGTGCCAATACTACACTCTGTTGATTACTGAAGCTTTGCAGTAAGTCAGAAATCACTTGTTGTGAATCATTCAAATGTCTTCTTTATTTTTCAAAATTGTTTTTGGGTATTTTAGGTTCTTTGCATTTTCACATAAATGTAAAATCACTTTCTCCATTTTTACAAAAACACATAGAATTTTAATTGAAATTTTCACGAGCATAGACCTCAATTTGGGGAAAATCGATTTCTTAAAAATACTAAATCTTTCCACTGTGTGAACATGATATATTTCTTATTTAGGTCTCTTTCAAATTCTGACAGTCGTGTTTTGTAATTTTCAGTGTGTATGTCTTGCAAGTATTATGTTAAGTTTATGACTAAGTGCTCATTTACTTCATTCTGTCGTAAATATTTTTAAAATTTCAGTTTCCAAGTGTTTCCGGTTGTTACCATATATAAATTTAACTTCTTTTTTTTTAATGCTTCCCTTGTATCTTGTGACTGTTTACCCCACTTACTAGTACTAGCTTGGTAGATTTATTTTTAGATTCTTTGGGGTGTTCTCTGTTGGCCATCATGTTATCTGAAATAAAGACAATTTTAGCTCTTTTTTCCCATTTAGGTTACGTATGTTGCCTTTGCGCCGCCGAGTGAGAGCGTCAGGGTGCCCATCCCCCAGATGGTGCCCACGGACCCCGTCAGGTGTGAATATACCCGTCCCCGCCCCCCATCTGCCGACACCCGATGAATGTCGCTACCGTCTGAGTTAATTATTTCATTGAATCTGAAAACATGGCAATTTTTGGTAACATTTATTAACGTCCTTTCTTCTGTAAAGAATAGCTTTCCCTCGTCAACTCTAGATAAGCTGCAGTTCCTCCTAAAATGAAAGGTCACGGCTTCATTCTGCCTCTAGAGTTGCCAGTTTCACAGCGAGGAGTGGTGCTTTGTCCCCTCCCAGGCTGGCAGCCGAGACGTGTCTCTCCTCCCTCTCTCTTCCTCCTCAATTCTTCAAGTAACGTTATACAAAGGTGGTTGTGCGTTTGTTCAGTGCGTCGCAATCGGTCACGGCAGCTGTTATCGCGGAGGGTTGCGTTGCCCCCTGTCCTGGTCAGCAGGGTCTGCTGGTCGTCGGGCGCCGCCTTTGGTGCTCACAACGGAAACATCCAGGCTCACGGCTGCGTCTAGTTATGAAAGCCAGCGCCGGTGTTTGTTACGGCTTTGTCAAAAGACAGAGCAAACAAACCCGAGTGAAGACACAAGAGTCTTTATATAAGCATGATCCGCGTTCCCCCTTTCTCCATGGTTTCGCTTTCTGTGGTTTCGGTTACTGGACTATCGTCCAAAAATGTCAAATGGAAAATTCCAGAAACAAACAATTCATAGTTTTAAATCGTGCATCGTTCTGAATGGTGTGATGGGATCTCTTGTGGTCCCACTGCATCCTGCCTGGACGAGGACCATCCCTTTGTCCGGCATGTGTGCTCTGTCCACGCTACCCGCCGGTCATTCACGCGGTGCCACCATGGGGACCAGATCGACGTCCTCGGCACCGCAGTGCTTGTGTTCAGGTCCCCCTCGGTGCACTTAGAAATGGCCCCAAAGTGCCAGAGCAGTGATGCTGGCACGTGGCTATGGTGTTCTGTTTTTATTGGGTATTGTGGCTAATCTCTCGCTGTGCCTAATTTATAAATCGTGCTGTGTTACAGGGATGTGGGTCCCTACACACCCCGATAACAGGCACAGGGAGAAACGTGGCGTGTGCAGCATTTGCACCATCCCCGTCTCGGGCCTCCCCTGGGGTCCTGGAACATACGTTCGGCAGATACAGGAGGGAACTGAAGTTTAACGCGTGGGCCGCTGTGGTGGTTCTTTGGCTTTTATCTACTTTCCCATCGTGGTTTATGTCGTTTTATGTAACCAGAACGGTTTCCTCTCATCCCTCTCTGGGGAGCTTCTCGGAGGGGCTCGTGTTTTTTGGGACGTTTTCAGAGGAGCCTGGCCGGGCAGGTGCTCTGACCAGGGGACAGTCAGGCCCCGGCTGGTCCGGAATGACCCTCCCCGCTGTCCTGGCACCAGGGGTGCAGGGGGCCAGGCGCTGGTGTCTGGGTGTCACAGACGGCAAAGCTGTGGGACTAAGTATGTTCAGTGACCCCGACGAGAACCACGTGTGTGCGTGTGTGTGCGCGAGAGAGAAAGAGATAGAGGGGAATTAACCGCCCTTTTTCTTTCCCAGTTTGTAAGGAACTGGGAAGACAACCTTTAATTAGTCACTTAACCTTCCTAATGATTGGTTTACTCATTTCTGACATGATTACTGTGTTGTCTCTTTGAATGCTATTACAAAATTTAATTAATTGATGTTTATAAAGCAATTCACATTGAAACAGGCAAAGCATAATTTCCTTAAATATTTAAATTAATTTTCTAGATAATTTTTTAAGAAATATCAGCCTTGAGTTATTTAAAAAACCCACTGCTGTTAATGAGAGGTTTGTGATATCATATGCAATACTATATACAATAGAAAATACAAATGTGTTTCATTGTTTCTCCTGAAAAAAGAAAGAAACAAAGAAAACCTAAGAGGACGTCGAATGAAATATTAAATAGCACTTAGATTAGACTAGATTTATGGGATCGTTAAACGGTAATTATTAGTTTGTTACCAGAAGCTCCAGTTTAATTACACAATTAAGTTTTAGGTTGTTTTCATTATGTGCAGAACCTTAGTGCAATTCTAATTTACCTGGTTGTTTTCATGTGTGGTTTGGCAGCCAGGTTTATTTTAGGTTAAAACCATCAGTATAATCTTGTGGCTTATGTTGATTAAATGTTTTGATTTCCTTAAAGACACATTAATCGCACAAACGGCTTAGCATGTGATTCTCCTTTATGGGACCCGTTTCCTTCCTCCGAGCCTCTCTCTGTCCCTTCTCAGAGAAGCACCAGGGACAGACACGGGGGGGTCCTTGGAGCCTCGTCCGAATTCATGTTAAAATTGAGCTTTTCCTTTAAACTCTCACGCATTTGCTTAAAACACTCTCTAGAGTATATTCTTAGCCACTGAAGCAAATTATGAATTCAACAAATTCATGAATTACTTCATATTAAAGTTGTTCAGTACCTTCCTTTGCAAACCTTCTAAAAAGGTCTGATACTTGATTCTAACGTCAGCATTTTGTTTCTAATAAGGGTATCATGGCGTCGTCTAGACTCCGTGAAGGCTGATGATTGATACTGTGAACATTCACACTCAGACGCTCCCAGCTCCAGCTGCAGACAGCTGTGCACACGGACACCACGACCCGCTCAGGCCCTGGGGAAGGCGCGTGTGGACCGTGCTTGTAACATCAGTGACCACTTTATGCCGCGAGAGTTTTATTTGGTCCTGCCGGTCTCAGAGCTGGGTGTCCCATCACCGAGGGTGATAAACGCCGGCAGGTCCTGAAACAGCAAACGCAGGAGCAGCTAAGCCGGCAGCTGCTCTCCCGCTCGGAGGATGAGTGACTTTGGATGTGAACAGGAATCCGTGAAAACGTCTTACCTGCGGCTGCCACTGCATTTGTTTCCCACGGGAGCCGTGACTTGAATTGTAGTTACACCTACCCACATAAATAGCTCCTGTGGAACCATCTGGAAAAGGTAGGTGTGAAAGAAAAAGGAAAAAGCAATTTTCCAAGGACTAGGCTGAGAAAAGGTTGTGTTTTCAGCCAACCTTGAGAGCGGAGGGAGTGGGTTTGCTGAGAGTCACAGGAAAATTCATGCCAGAAGCCGTAAGTCAAAGGGAGAAAACGTCTGGGGTGTCTGCGTTAGTTTTCCGCTGGCTTCGTGGGTTACGACAGGACAAACCTGTCATCTGCGGTTCGCAGGGCGGAGTCCTGCAGTCTTGCGGGGCCGAACCCAGGGGTCGGCAGAGGCGCCTTTCTGGAGGCTCCAGGAGGCTCCGTCTCCAAGCCTCTGCCGGCGCCGGGACACCACCCACCTGGCTGCCCTTCCCCGCTCGTGCCCCTGCCCACGGTGGAAGGTTCTCCACTTTTAAGGAATCAAGTTACTTGATTGGAATAAATAATACAGGGTAATCCCTTCTCAAGAATTTTAATTTAATCACATCTGAAAGATCCCTTTTCCAGGTAAGGAAACCTGTTCTCAGGTGTTGGGGGCTGGGACGTGGCCCCCGTTGGAGGTCACCATTGTGCTAGCCACACAGCGTGTTCTGAGGAGTAGGACGGTGTTCTTGCCGCTTGGCGTGTGCACTTCCTGTCTGGCTAGGGCTCGTGCACACTGTAGGTGCACCGGGGTGTGCGTGAGCTCAAACAGGTGTGGAGGTGGGCTGGATCGGCTTCCAGAAGCAGGAGGCCACGGTGAGCAGTTTACTCACTAGCTTTTCCTTTATAGGTTTGCAGAGAAGGAAAATTAGTAGTTTCAGGAAGACCCTGGACCTTAAGGAAATCATGTTGTTAGATACGGATGGACTTTGGATTCTACCGGGGCACATAATTGCGCCTAGAAGACGCGGCACTTACCAGAGCAGCTCCCGGCTCTAACGTCCAAACGCCGCTCTGTGAACGGACTCGCTCACGCCCTGGCCGTGGCTCGCAGGGCAGACTCCAGTCTAGCCTGCCCTTGACCCGCCCTGTATCGAGGCGCGTAACTTTGCGTCCACTTCTAACGTCATTTCTGTAAGAAAAACAACTGTAAACTCTGAAGTCCGGTTTACATGAGAACTTCCAGCCTGATAGCCTGTTTGGGACTGCCTGTTCTCGGGCTCCCAAAAGCATAATAATATTAGTACGTATGGACGTGTTTTGAATGTACGCCCAACTTCCTGGCTGGATTTGCTGTGACTGCCACAGACGTCCTTCCCTTGGTCCCTTCCCCAGAGATGAGCATGTGATTCTCTTCTGCAGGGACATAAATACTGATATCAATGTACCTGTAAGGGGACAGTGCCCGTGAGCCTGCGTTACGTCCAAGTAAAACCGTTTCGTCTGCCCCCAGTGTGACAACGCACATCACTACGTGTCCTTACCATGCAGTCCCTTCGTTCAACGTCTTGCTTTGGAAGCTGTTTTTCATTTGTTATTCATAAACTTACCTGAACTCTCTCCGTTGGAAACATTGTTGCTCAAAGAAACCTGCGCTTGAAGTCACAAACATACCAGCAGGTTTAGAACCGGGCTTCAGGCTGGGCTCAGTGGCATCTGTGTTGGATGCATTTCAGTTACAGTCCTCGGAGACTCCACCGAACGAGAGAACCCAGAGTTCTGCAAATGCTGTCAGGCGTCACCCGTGGCGGTTCTCGTCCGTGTGCGGCGCGCCTGTCACTCGGGTTTCCTGCACCGTGTGCCAGGAGGACCTGAGGCTCTTCCGTGCCCTTGCTTCGTAAGGATTTTGGTTTTCGTTGGTGATACAGTTGGCAGAGTCACGCTCCAGCACCGGCATTTCCTGGTGGCATCAACGTGTTTGCTTATAAAGCAGATTGACCTCCCTTTGCTCAGTCAGACGCCCTTCCGTGCAAGAACTTGTACATCTGTTTTCTAATGAAGTTTAAAATATAGTCGAGAGACACAAAACACGGATGTCAAGACAGAACTGGCCCCAGGAGGTTGGTGGATGAACTAGAAGGACACCGGGCTGCAGTCGTCCCCCTGGCACCCAAGGCGTCCCTTGCCCCCACCGGGCAGGCTGCCCCTCCGGGAGGAAGGCAGGTGGGTGTGTGGCCCCCTCACTGCAGCCACCTAAATCCTGAACCTCCAGCCACGCTCCGAGCCAGGCTGTGGTCACACTCCAGAGTCATCCTTAGCTGGCATTGCTGGCCGCTCCCTGCTCCGCCTGTCACCCGCAGACCCCTCTGCGCCTGGGTGTCCCCCTTTGCCTGTGTTGGGCCAACACGGAGCCCTCCTTGGAACATGGGCCGTGTGCACGTCAGTGCTGTCAGCGTCGTGGAGCCCTTCAGTGGCTGCGTGTATGTCTTGTCCATTCCTCGACTGTAAATTAGTTCGTCATCGGCACAGACGCCGTGGTCATGGCATGAGGCACGGTGTCCCCACCAGCATCCAAGGCTGCCCGGGACGGTGCCTGGGTCTAGGCCCCTCCCCTTGCCCAGGCCTGCCAAGCTTGTCTGGGGACAGCCTGACCCTCGCGCACTGCCTGTCACTGGGGCTTCTGCCCTGCGCCCCAAGCCCCGGCCCGGCTGGACTCCTGCGTCCCCGCAGCCCGCGAGTGGCGCAGCCGTCTCGTGTCTTCTGCGCTCTCCGTGCGCCTGTTGCTCTCCTGGGCGGCTCGTGCACCGCCAGACAGCGGGTGCGCTGGGTCGTGCCTTCCTCTACCCGCACAGAAGGGTAGTGACTGCGGGGTTCAGTGTGTGGAAGTGACCCCAGGCCTGGGTAGCTGTCTGGGGATCATACAGTTAAATGCCATTTAAATATGGAAAGAGCTGTTGGTGAGGAAGAGGCCGAGACGTTGGAGCTGTGCTCTGAGTGGAAATTTTGTTTTAAAACTCAAATTGAGTTACCACCATGGTAGATAAATCTCCGCAGGGAGCCGCCGACCAAGTGTGACTGTGGAGGACGATGTTTAGAGTCGCTCTTGGTACGAACGAGCCCCCTGCGCATTTCTCAGGGAGACGTCGCCGTGTGGATTGGGTCGCAGCAATGTATTTCCCTAAAAGCCATTTGGCTTAATTTAACTAGATTGGAGCTGAGCGCACTGGTGGTGATGTTTCTGTTTCTGCTCCTTGATTTGTGTCGGGGCTTGACCCAATTCTCCGATTAACATTCCCCATCATGGAAGAGCACAGCCAAATTAGCCTTTATTAATTGTTCCCTTTTCAAGTCTCCTCTCTCCAGCCGTTAACCACCCAATTCCGAGGGACACTGGTGGGCACCCACGACCCACGGGACCCGAGCGTGTCTGAGCGGCACACGTCCGGGTGTTTCCCAGAGCCCAGAGTCCACGCTGGCCGGGAGCTGGGGTTTGCTGCAGTTTCCCAGTGAAACCTCAGGGTCTCAAACGTATCATCGCACAGATCAGGCACCCCCCAAACCTGGGAAACAACCTAAAAATGTGTTTCTTTCCATTTATTTCCATGCGGTGTAGACTCCAAACCAAGTATTTTTGAAGTTTGTGTGTGGAGCTCTAAAAAAGAATGCCATGTATTCCCTGAGTGAAGCAAAACTAAACTGGCTTTACCGTTTCAAATTTCACTTAAAAATATGTTTTTACAGAACAAGTAGAAAACTAAGCTAAGGTCAACCGCATCAGCAGTTCCAAGCACTGTATCCGATGGTACCCTGTGAGTGGCGTTTGTGTCTGTGGCTGCAGCATCCAGTCACGTGTGCCGGGCACGCAACTCAAGCACGTACTGCACGCGGGCTGTGTGTTGGGTTCTAGGAAACCACACGCTTGCTCTGAAGAAAACTGGTCAAAAGTGTCACCTGCTACTGCTGTCGTCGGGTTCGCTCCCAAAAGCAGCATCTCGCGCCTGTGCGTGGCCCGTGGTCTCTCCCCTCCTGCAGAGCAGGGGCCGCAGCTCCCCGTGGACACAGCTCTCCGGAGCCCGGAGCACGGGGCTGGGCTCCCAGCTGAGAGTCACAGGGGCACACGCGTCTTCAGAAAGAGCACGTCTGACCTACTCTGAGCTTCGCACGCTGAGTGGTCACAGCCGAAGCCCATCCGCTCTGTCCCTCCTTCAGCTGAAGGAGCTGTTGTTCTCCGCGCTGCGGAGCCCTGTGGAGACTGAACACTTAGGGAGCCTCGTTTTAACAGTGCAGTTTCTTTGGAGAGATACGGAGGGAAAGGGGATAAATACAAAAGGGGCCTGGAAATAGTTCCTTCGTCTGTTTGCTAAATTGAAGGAATTGCGTTTAGCAAGTTCTACATTGTAGCTGTTTGGTGGCGGAACGACAGCAGTGATGGGGAAACACGTTTTTGAAACATTCCTGCTCAGGTTGTGAGAATGCAGATGACGGGATGCTCTGTCTGTCTGGGAGGCTGATGGATTAATCCTGAACATGAGATTTTGTGTGGCCAGAGGTTCCTCAGACTGAAGCCTTTTCTCTTCTTTTTCCTCTATCCTAAGCCTGTTTAGAGATTATGCAAATGTGTGCTGCGCAACCTTCTGGAATAACCTTCTCCCGTCCCAGCGTCAGGCCAGAGTCGGGCTGTAACCGTTGACCCGCCGTCCTGCTCCTCCACGGAAGTTTGCGGTTTCTATACATCTCACGAGGCTAGTTCGTCTACATAAAACGTAGCAATTGCTCTTGGAATACCTGTATTTCATGTTTTATAATTACTAGGCTTGAATTCTAGACAGAGTAGCTTTCAAACGTGAGCTGAGAACTCTGATTCTCAGGGACTCTCAGTGCAACCGCGACGCTGCCCACGCTCTGGGCGAGTTCGGGAAGGGCGAGCCACAGAGGTGGCGGGACCGTGTCACCCCGGCTGTGCGCGGAGCCCCGTCCCCGCCCCCCTCCCAGACACCGGTGGTCTGTGAGTGCTCAGCGAGCACCTGCTGGGTGCGTGGTGTTGGCCGGGCCATGGCGGGAGGCCCCACGGGAGCTCCAGGAGGCGGGAATCTGCGCTCACGTGGGTCACGGCCTCATTGGGGGTTGTTGACGGGGTCAAAGGTATCCAGGCTCTTAGTCAGCTAGGGAGGAAGGGGACTGCGGAAGAATGAGGGACAGGGCAGGAGACGTCCGAGACTCCTGAGTCACGCGGCAGCAGCGCAGGCGGCAGGGCGGTGTCGGGCACCAGGTGCGCAGCCCGTGACGAGCAACCGTTGTCACAGTGAGGCTGCTCCCTCCTACCTTCGCCAGGGTCAGACGTGTGAGTCCCGTGCTGTGTGTGTGTGTGTGTGTGTGTGTGTGTGTGTGTGTGTGTGTGGTGTGCACAGGGGAGAGAGACAGAGACAGAGAACCAGAGAGACAGGGAGAGGGGATGGGTAAGGAAAGACAGAGACAGACAGAAAGAGAAACAGAGACAGAGAGAGGGAGGGAGGGAGATACAGAGAGCTCTTGCTCACACCAAGCCCCTCGTCCTCATCTGTAAAACGAGACCCACATGGGGGTCCTGAGGAGCCAGCGTTCGTCCGGCACGCCAGCCAGGCCCAGGGCGCAGAGCTGTATTTTCCCAACTCATGCACATGGCTTCGGATTCTCTTCTAAATGGGAAAATTTTACCTGCAGATTAATCACAGAGGTTGTTAGAAATAACTTTTGCCAGGTTATTAGGGCTCCTGTTTTCTTATTTATGCCTTTGCCTAGAGTGGTGTGAAAACGTTTCTAGTGCAGATCTCTGCTCTCGCCCAGCATGCTTGGAAGTGCCCCGGCGGGCGCTGGAGGCCCAGACACAGCCAGGAGCAAAGCAAAGGAAGCCGGTTTCTCCCCAGAAAGGCCGTGTGGGTCGTGGCACCCTCCCTGCAGGCAGCCACCGCGGGGGGCGGGAGGCCCTCAGACCACAGGAATTCTTCACTTTTCTCTGGCTCTCTGAGCTGTGTGCTAGGGTTTGTTTTGGTTTTGTTTGTTTGGTTTTTTTAGTGGTGTCATGGCTGGGGTTTTTCTGCCCTTTGGTTTTAAATTGTTCTGCTCTTTAGAAAAAGCCACATCTGGGTTCTGCTGTGATGTGTGTGAGGCCTGGTGGTTTGTCCTGCTCCAGCTGTGTGAGCAACAGAAGAATGGACGAGTTGCACCATCGGCACAGAAAGTTTGCAGCGAGAAAGCTCAGTGATCCAGCGTGTTTTCAAAACCACTTCGGAGAAGAGAGATGTGTGGGCTGTTCTGTGCATTTTAGTTAGAGTGCTGAGATACCTACAAAGACTTCCAGTTCTCACAGAGGTGGAAATATTTGCCTAGAGACTGTATGGAAACATTTCTGCAGGGCTCATGTGACCACGGGTTCTCCCGCTTTGGTCCATGTCGTTTGCACGTTAGGACGTTTTAAAAAAAAATTTGAGCAAAGAGGGGTTAATATTGCAATTACCTAAATGAAGTTAAACAGCTTATTCAAGAAAGTTTTCTCACAATGAATGCTTTTTTCTAGTCCAGAACCTCCGCGTGCAGCTGGCAAGGAGAAGTGCTGTGCTTCATGGTGGATTTCGCCTTGGGCTTCACCTGTTCTGACAGCAAGACGGAGGTAAGACGCCGTCAGTACTGGACATCCCATTGGGGACACGCGTTGATTATGTCTCATGGATGTCAACATGGTGAATGTCCCGTAGAAGCCACCGGTTCTGAAGGATTGCGCACGGGGTCCAAGCTGTGCCTTCAGGGGCTGTCCCCTTCCGATACCTGGGGCTTCCGGGATTTTCACAAGCCTGGACCGTGCTTGGTGACAGGATCCCCTCGGGGTGGCAGTGGGTGGGGGAGGGAAGTGCGGCCTGAGCTGCGCCACCTGCCCAAGGGACGGACCCACAGTGCCACGTCACCACGCTGAAGGGAAATGTCAACGATCGCGCTTAAAACCCGAGCATTTTTGGTGACATAAAAGCCCACCCTGGTGGAGTTTGCGACTGTGTATAAACTGCTGTTAGAAACGGGATTAGAGCCACCCGTCAGCACCTGAGTGCTCCCCTAGCGTGTGTTATGAAAATGCTTGGCAAAGACGGGGCCAGTAGTTTGTCATACAATAGTTGTAAACATCCACTCTCTTTGCTTATTAAGAATGAGTGGGGGCCGTGTGTAGTGGCTCACACCTGTAATCCCAGCTCTCTGGGAGGCCGAAGTGGGTGGATCATTTGAGCTCAGGAGTTCAAGACCAGCCTGAGCAAGAGCGAGACCCCGTCTCTACTAAAAATAAAAAGAAATTATCTGGACAACTAAAAATATATATATAGAAAAAATTAGCCAGGCATAGTGGCGCGTGCCTGTAGTCCCAGCTACTCGGGAGGCTGAGGCAGGAGGATCGCCTGAGCCCAGGAGTTGGAGGCTACTGTGAGCTAGGATGACGCCACGGCACTCTAGCCTGGGCAACACAGTGAGACTCTGTCTCAGAAAAACAAAAAAAAAAATGAGTGGGATGGGAGAGTATTGGTGGGACAAATACCACTGTTAAAAAAACAGAATTTCAACAAATCGAGTTTAAAGATCTAATTGTCTTTTATTAGCAACTCCTGACTCAGGCAGCGTCCCGAAAACAGAGCCCCGTCGGTCGTGGCAGAGCAGGTGATGCCTGTCAGGTGGCTCGAGCAGGGCAGGAGCCGGGATGGCATGCAGATCGGTCGACGTGGGGCTGCTTCAGCCGACTTCCCGCGCGAGGGCAAAGGCAGAGGGCGCAGTTGCCGGGAAATGCCCCTTGTTAAGAAAACTGGTCTGCTGGGGACCTTCCTGCTCCTCACATTTCAGTTTTAGCGACTGGCACTTAGCGCAGTGGACCGGTCCTTGTCTGGTCCTGTGTGCCGAGCCCAACGCCGCAGCCGCCCACAAACCGTGCTCGCCGCGTCCTCGCGCTCTTCAGTGCGACGTCCGCAGAATTTCCAACGCCTGCGTTTCCTTTCGCTCAACTCAGCGCGCACCTGACACTGCTCGTCACGGCACAGCCCGTGGCACTGAGGCGTCCACACAGAGGCGTCTTGGTGGTCAGACGTCGGCTCAAACTGCCACGCTGACCGCAGGCAGGGAGGGAGGGGGGTTCCCGCCACCGCGCCAGCCCGCCACGCGTGTCTGGGCCACGTCGTAGCCTATCCCAAACCACAAGCGGTAGATTAAGTACCCGTCTTACATCACCCGACACAAGGGCTGTGCGATAAAATTGGGACACGATTTTAAGCTGATAAACTGTGGATATGGACCCAGGCAGCATTTTTCTCAAATCAGCAACTAGAATTTAGTACAGTTGCAGTAAAAACAATGGACCAAAAAGGTAATAATAATAAACCTAAAGCACTTCAGTGTGAGGACCATTTTGAATTCTTTAAACAATAAATAAAACTTTCCCACAGGCAATTTTTCACGTTTTGCGTGTAATATTTGACAACAGATTACGAAGCTACAAAACGCGTTGCTCTAGGTCGTTCCTAGGATTCTCACCCCTGCTGAGCTCTCTGTCCTCACGGCCACGTTTGAACCAAGCACGTGTCACTGCTGCTCACAGCGTCGTTTGGGCATCGCTTGTGCTGTGAGGGATTCGGGAAAACCTGGTTTTCCGAGATTTCTGTGTCTTGCCCCTCTGACCACAGGTTCCTCATATGAGACGGGATGACAGATACTGTAACGGGAAATGAGGTTCAACCGAGTCTAAGCGGCTAAAATCACAGCCGCCGTTCACAGCCTCAGAGACTGTGCTCCGCGCTGCCGGGGGTGGAGTCGTGCGTGGATGCGGCGGGCACCGGGGAAAGGCAGAGCGGCGGGTGGAGAGACGGCAGGGAGACCCTCCAGGTCGGCTGGCCGCTGCCGGCAGACGGAGATGCCCCCCCAAGCTGGCCGTGTTGGCAGAGTCAGACCCCCCAGTCCGGCCGTGCTGGGTGTTTCCTTGGCTAACTTCAATTTCCCAGGGGCTCCCACCCGCTCTCTTCTGCTAATAACGAGAAGTTACAGGCGTGCTTCACCTCTGGAGCCCAGAACCACTGGAAGCAGCCACTGAGGTGTGAGTTCCGGACACTCGCGCCTGGACAGATGCTGATGTTTCCAATCCCGCAAGCACCGGACGCCTGGATTCTGCCCCGGGGTGGGCTCGGATTCCTCACCGTGGACGGGGAAGCTGGCGTAGTTGTTCCCTAAGGCCCTGCAGAGCTCTGACTGTCCCCGAATCCAGAGGAAACGTGTGCTTTGACACCTTGGCACGAAGTGCAGAGACTCTGCTCAGCTCTAGGTCCGACGGGCGAGAACCGGGCAGGCGGCGCTGGGCAGCGACAAGCCGGGGTTCTCGGACGGGCTGGCGGGTGGCGGTGCCCTGCACCCCCGACTCTCCCAGCCTCCCTGCCTGCCCTGACATGCAGAGAAAAGTATGTTCGTTGTTTCAAAATAAACATTTTTAATAGAAACGGAACTTACAGCTTGCTAAAAGAAGTTGTTTCTGTTTCCTATTGCGATTTTTCTGGGAAGATAAAGGTGTGTTATAATGAAGTGTCTATAATTAAAAACTAGCCTTTATAAAAGACAGCCATTACGTTTTTATTTGCTGTGGCTATTTTTTTAGACAGAGTCTCACTCTGTTGCCCGGGC
>NW_012153652.1:694381-696425 GCF_000956105.1 Propithecus coquereli | reverse complement strand
AACTTTCAAATTCTTTGCAGAGGGACCACTCTACCCTCAACGGGCATTGATTGATTTTATATTTTATGCATAAATGTGTCATCAGCAAACCAGTTTTAATGTAAACTAAAGACAAACTAAAGTATAAATTTCATACATTGAAAGAAACAATGTTAAACGGTATGAGAATGTCGGACACATACTGCCTGGGGACAGGCTGCCAGCACTTGGCCTGCGGTGTTCTGCAGTGACATTAGTCTGAACACCACGTCACAGGTGCCGGTGCCGTAGGCGAAAGTTTACAGTCAACTTTAATTCTCTCTTTGTTGACCTCAACGAAGCAAGGTTTCGTCACTACTTGTTAAGGACAATTGAACGGTTCGCAACTGCTTGACATGCTTCTGTTTTGGAGACGGAAAAAAGCAAAACCCGACGTAAACGCAGGGGGCTGTGGGCTCCGAGGAGGGGGCCGTGGTCCTGGGCTCTGGGCGGGTGGACGGCCGACCTCCCGCAGCACTGCCCTGGGCCGGGCCCGGGAGGTGAGAGGGCAGCGAGCAGGAGCGGGAGGGAGACTGGAGGTACTTAAGTATCTGGTGTTTTACTTGCGTGGATGCGCCCAGCACCGGGGGGAACAGAACTTTCTTCCTCCGGCCTGTGTATTTATCTGACCACCCACCCCGGGGGCTGTACAGGGGAAGCACCGGGACCTTTCCTTGCTTAGTGCTGTGAACTGCTCCACCCCGCTCTGCGTGAGCGCCCGGCGTTCGCTGGTGGCCTTGGGGTTTTTGTGCTTAGGGACAGCCCGGGGCTGCCTCGGAGCACGTCCTGGCCCCGGGGGCACAGGCTTTGGGACATGCAACCGCTTCTGTGGCATCCGGCATGTCCTTTTGACAGGTGACACCTGTCTCATGTGATTTAAATGTATTTTTTTAAGGATCAGTCAAATTGTAGTTATCTGTGCTAATAAAAGGAGTATTGGTATTCGATAGTCTATGCCAGACACCCTTGAAATCCATCACATTGATCTGGGGGCACACGCTTCGAAACAGACTTAGTTTCTTTGTGGTGCTTTGCTTAGATTGCACCGTTTTTCATTGCCAGTGGGTGGAGAAGAGAAAGCCATGCAACGTTACGAAGGCCACGGGAATGGATACAGGATTCGTAGGGCTTAAAGTTTAACTAATTCGTGGGGATCTTTTTATGGAAAAAATGTAAAATTGCAAATACGGCAACCTAACTATACACAGAAATGAGTGTGAAACACATAACTGTGTCCCTACAAACCCACACCAAACAGGTCTGCACCTCACTTTCTCCTTTGGCTGGTCTCAGAACTGCCCGGGCCCCCGTGTGCGGCCCCCCAGAGAGGGACAGGGGTCGGGTGGAGAGGGGCAGAGACCTCCGCCGTCTTTAGTGAAATACGGACCTGTGAGCACCTGGCTGGGCCCCACCCCCGGGCCTCGCAGGTCTGTGCAGGTGTAGGCGCTGGGCTTACACAGGACAATGAGGATAAAAATAATTCCCCTATTATCCCATGGAGTAGCAAAGTGCACATTGATGAGCACGAACGCACCGTGCGTGGACCACGACGGCCATGCTGAGAGACCACCTCCACTCGCCGAAATTCTGCACGTGTTACAGCCCGTGACATTCAGAAGATGTTAGAACGTGGTGATCTGGAAATCCATGAAAATGCTCGGAGTTAGTGCTTAGGGACCGGATTCCGAATTGGGAGGTCTGGGCCGGGAACACGGGGCTCCTGATCCCCTCTGGCTCTGATCTCGGGGCGCTGGGCGGTCAGTTCACAGGGGACCGTGGATGCTCAGCCCAGAGCCGCAGAGCAAGTTCTCCTGCGGGGCCGGCTGCCTCCTGCCTGCGTTTCCCTGATGATCAGAGATGTTGAGCACTTTTTTATATGTGCGTTGGCCATTATTCTGTCTCCTTTAGAAAAGTTTCTGTCATGTCCTTTGCCCACTTTTTAATGGGGTTGTTTGATTTTTTTCTCATTGATTTTCTTAAGTTCTGTATAGATTCTGGTTATCAGCCCTTTATCGGATGTGTAGAA
>NW_012153652.1:693743-694331 GCF_000956105.1 Propithecus coquereli | reverse complement strand
ATCCGCCCGCCTCGGCCTCCCAGAGAGCTAGGATTACAGGCGTGAGCCACCGCGCCCGGCCTGCTGCGGCTTTTTTTATTAAGAATTTATAGAGTACATTTCATCTTTAAAGTGCCTTAGCAAACAGTAAGTAATTTTTGCAGGATTAAAGGTAGTATCACCTACATTTTTCAAGTTGGTTCATGAGAAATCAAGGTTCGGTGATTTGCACGTACCGTGGAGCGGGTGTCGGTCAGGACCAGAGGTTTTCATTTCATCTGCACTTTCCACTGCGTCCCGTGCACTGCAGGAAGAACTGAAGCTTCGGTGGATTTTACAAGTTCTCCAAGCAGGAAGAGGAGCAGTGATCGCAGGATGCTTTTAGGCCATGTACAGGGAACCCCGAGAGAAAACCTGAGAGGGCCGCAGGGTAGAGTGGGGTTGAAGACTGAGGGCGCTAATGTATCACGACACCAGGGACGGCTCCTTGGGGCTGGGCTGGGACAGAAGCGAGCCGGGTGGGTGCGAGGTCCCTTTGCACAGGTGGCAGAACGAGAGGGTAGAGGCTCTGACATGTTGTCACATGCTAAAGGCTGATGAGAAAATTAA
>NW_012153652.1:649881-690593 GCF_000956105.1 Propithecus coquereli | reverse complement strand
CATTTATTTATTTTTGTTGCTGCTGTGATTGCTTTGGGGTCTTCTTCCTAAATTCTTTGCCTAGGCTGATGTCTGTAAGAGTTTTCCCAACATTTTCTTCTAGAATTCTTAAGGTGGATATGCAACTTTTTATTATCCATTAATTTGCTGATGAACACTTTGCATTATTTCACCTCTCGCTGTTGTGACGAGTGCCGCAGTGCACAAGCACCTGTCTGCGTCCTTGTTTCCAATTATTCCGGGTTATTCCCACACCTGGCAGCGGGATCGTTATCTCATATGGCAGCTCCGTGTCTGACTTCTTTGAGGAACTACTCAACTGCTGTCCACAACAGCTACGTCGTTTTTACATTCCGGCCAGCAATACATGAGGGCTCCAATTTCTCCACATCCTTGCCAACGTGTTCTTTTTTTTCCTTTTTAAAAAATAATTGCAGTCATCGTAGTAGATGTGAGGTGGCATCTCATCGTGGTTTTAATCTGCATTTCCGTAATGTTAGAGGTGTCGAGCATCTATCACGTACTTGCCGGCCATCTGTACGTCTGCTTTGGAGAAACGTCAGTTCAAGACCTTGCTTATTTTTTAAGCGAGTTTGCTCATCTTGTTGTGAGGTACAGGGGTTCTTTATATATTCTGAATATTAAACACTTGTAATATATATAACTTGCAATATTTCTCGCCTTCTATCGGTTATTTTTTCACTCTCTTGAAAACGGTCTTTGACACACAAGTTTTTAATCAAGTCCAGTTTATCTGTTTTTACTCTTGGTTGCTTGACAGCCAGAAGTTAAACTCCTCGGTTCATGACATAAAACAAACAGTCGCCACAGTGGGCTGGGCCCCTGCCGTCCCCAGGCAAGTGTTGACATGAGGAAGGGTTTGTGGCTGTTTCGGCATCTTTCCAGACCACAGCACGAGGGCTCCTGCCAGGTCACCTCCCAACTGAGTGGGAGACTCGTCACATCTGGTAAGTAAAAAGATCTGCATGTTGAGGGGGTGGGTTATTTTTTTTAATCTGTGAATTTTAAGCGAATGAATATAAAGAGGAAAATGTAAGCACCTCTGCTGCCCCTGGACAGAGTAAGTCGTGGCTGCTTCACCCACAGAGACCACACGTCCCACCGCAGCCCGGAGGCCCCGTGCTGCGCCTGCAGGCTGGAAATCAGGGCCAGCGAGGGGTCAAGGACAGGTGCGGCGAGCTCGCCAGCAAGTCAGAGAATCCGCTGTACTCGTCCCTAATCTGCAGTCTGGACACCCGCGAGTCCACACACCATTCTCTCAACCACCTGTTTCCACCTCCAGTTTTGGTGAGGTTTGCTTTACGTGCAGGATGGATAGTCCTTACCCAAAATTCTTGGCAACAGAAGTGTTTCAGATATCAGGGTTTTTTGGATTTTGGAATATTTGCATATACATAATGAGATATCTTAGGGCTGGGACCCAAGTCTAAACACAGAAGGTATTTATGTTTCATATACACCTTATACACATAGCCTGAAGGTAATTTTACATAGTATATTTAAAATTTTATGCATGAAAAAAAAGTTTGGGTACAATGGAACCATCAGAAAGCAGCAAAACTTCTGGCGTCATGTTGGTGCTCAAAAAGTTTTAGATTTTGTAGCATTTAGTATTTCAGATTTTTGGCTTAGGGATGTCCAACCTGTATTTAGGTGCTTTGATGTTGGGTGTGTATATATTTATAGTTGCTGTATCTTCCTGGCGGATTGACCAGTTTATCATTATAAAATGCCCGTCTCTGTCTCTTGCGACAGTTTCTGACTTGAAGTCTGTGTTGTCTGACCTAAGTGTGCCCACCTGCTCTCTTTTATTTAACATTTCACGGAATATCTTATTTCATCCTTCACTTTTGCCTACGGACATCTTTAAATCTAAAATGAGTCTCTTGTACACAACAGATAGTTGAATCTTGTTTTTTAATCCATTTAATGATCCTACAATTTCTGTGGATAAGGAAGATGAGATTTGAAGAGAATATTATTCATGAGCACATACTACAGTTTCTTTTACTGAGAAAGATGACGTTTTTACACAAATATCCTTAAGTTGCTGACACAAATATCCTTAAGTAACTGGGTGTGTCAGTTAATGGCTCCTAGTCCATCAGCAAACTCAGTGTCATTTTTGGTCATGTGCTCATGTCACTAACTTTTATTTTACTTCTTTGTATGTTTCTTTTCCTCCGCGAGGATGGGAACGTTCTCTGGTCACACTGAGAAGCATTTTACTGTTTCCATATCTGTCTTCCACTTACAGTATTACCACAAACACACAAACAAACAAAAACTCAATTTCTTCAACCAAAAATGGTAATTTATCTTCACTCTTGCCCATGTGTGGGCCTAGAAAAAAATTCTATCCCATCTGTCGTCATAGAAAAAAATGTACAATGAATGATCTTATAGAAGTTACCAGTATTAGTTTTCTACTGCCGCTGTAACAAGTTAACACAACTTTAGTGGCTTATGAACACACAATTGTCATATTACAGTTCTCTGAGAACTTATTTCTTGGGGCTAAAATCACGGTGTCCGCAGGGCTGGTTCCTCCTGGAGGCTGCAGGGAGAATCCATTTTCTTGGATCCAGAGTCTTTGCCATTGTTCGGGACCAGACCATGGCAGGGGGGGGGCCCGGGGGCTTCTGGCTCCAGCCACGGGCTGCGCGGGACACGTCCTCCCTCCCAGACTTCAGAGGCGAGGCTCTCGGCTGAAGCCTGGGTCACAGCCCAGCCTGCTCAGGAGAATCCCCTCTGGGCTTTGCTCTCCCGACCAGCCCGTCTTTAGTGGGAAGGCGGGGCTGGGCTGTCGAAGGGTTTGGGGCGCGATCCCGCTGTGTCCAGAGGGCCCTTGGGCTCCTCATGTCCAGATACCTGCGGCCCCACCGGAGGGGAAGGTCCTCACTTGTCTGTTGGCCTTGTATGTACCAAACTGGAAGAGCAAACCTACTGTTTTCATCTCCTTTTCCTGAATAAAACCTGTCGCTGGCGGATTCACTCTTCTCCGCTACAGACCGAGCGGCGAGCACGGGCTGTCTGACCGCAGCTCCGCGGGTGCAGCGTCCCACACAGGTGAGAAGACCGCGCACTCAGGGAGGGTGCCGGTGGTTTTGCTTTCAGCGCCTGCGACAGAGGAGCCCCACAATGCGAGAGCGGGGTCCACGGCAGACCCTCAGATGCCCGTCCTGGGACGCAGCTCCTCCCAGGCCGCCTCCTCTGCCGTGCGAGTCCCCGCGGCTTCCTGCCTCACTCCAAGAGTCCCGCTGGGGACCGTGTCACAGGCACTGCCGGCCTCAGGGACACATTCAAGGTTGGTGCTGCCTCCAGCACTGTTTCCACCACCCCACGAGCGTCCACTGACCCATGAGCCCAAACACAGCCCTACAAGGTAAACCGAGTTCTCGGGTCCTTTGATCAAGGGCCCCAGGGCTTTTCCAGATGTGCCTGCTGGGCCTCGGACACCGGACTCGGGTCCCATCATCCGAACGTGAAGCTTTGAACACACGTGTGGATTGTTCTTATTTTTAACGGCCTGTAACTTTATGATTGCACCAGTGATGTGCTTTGTTCTCCGCCACTAGTGAGGACGTCTTCATCAGCGTGGTTTGTCCCACTGAGTGTGTGGCACAAGGTCCCCGTAGCTCCGCGGCAGCATTTGGAGGACGTTCATCCAAGATGCCTCCGTTTTGAAGTCAGAGCAGCTTGAGAAACAGCTCGCCACCCGCGCTTGGCGACAAACACGCAGCTGACAGCTAAGGGGCCTCAAGTCCCGACAGCAAGAGCAACCCCGCCTCCTTCAGTCTCCTTTTCTGCAAATACATTCGAGCAAAGGACTTTTTAAAAAGCACAACACATTACTGTCGGCCACTCAGGAGACGGCCGCCGTGTCGACACCATCCCACTTCAACGTGACGTCTGTGACGGTCTCCAGTCCCCGGTGGAGCCACCGTGTAAAACCCTACAAAACTGAGTGGGGGTTGGGGGGTCCTCACATATATTTGCCTGAAAAAAAGAACTGTCGCAAGGACTCTGCTCACACTGCAACGTCGCGGAAGGCCACAGCGATCTTGCACAAACAGCGCCTGTACGAGGATGCCTGCCCAGCAGCTCCCCTTCTGCCTGGGCTGGCCACCCCTGTCATTCATCCCTGCACCAAGGACAGTTGCTTCAGACAACTTAGGAAAACTTTGCCGTTAGACGTTTCCCGGCCCTGGCCTCCCGGATAGGCCTCTGCTCTGTCGTTAGGGGCCCTCGCCGTGTTGCAATCCCCGAACACCCCGAATGAGCGCGTTGTTCTTGGAGAGCCTCTCTCTGTCCGAATCTTAGGGTGACATGAGCTGGGGTCAGATCCGGGGGGTCCGAAGCAACAGCACCTTCGGCAAGAACCGGCAGCCACTGGAATGGTGCGCGGCACCCGCGACCCCTCGCGCCCTGTGTCCAGGTCCTGCCTTTTCCTCCCCGGAGGGTCCCCCCAGGTCTGGGCTCCCTGCTTGGGTTGAGCTCGGACTTCATCCGGGACCCGCTTTGGACAAGCTGCCTTAACAGCGGACCTGGCACCCCTCTTGGACCGTGGAAGACTTTTTGTCTTTTCTGGCAAGTTCTTTCTCGCACAAAGGACTCTGTCCTGGGAGTTCTCTTTAGTCTCATTTGGGTTTGACCTGTGTGCCTGATCCAACGTTTGGTTTTGTCGGCATGCCTGGTTTAAATTGGGTGAATGAAGGTTTCCTGGTTTCTAAATGTCTTCAAAGAGCAAAGTTACTCCTAATTGGCACGTACGGGGCAACCAGTTAAAAGCCACTGGGCGGTTGCCACCATTTTCTGAGGGACTTCAGTCCCCAAGGGTGACCTGGCCGCAGACAGACAGATCGCCACCCAGCACCTGCCGGTCTCAAGGATGTTTCTGTGCAACCGGGAAACCTTGTCATGGGTGGACGAGGGCAGAGCTGTCTGCCAGGTACACAGGTGTCTTGTTTCAGGCACAATTATCAAAACAAAACCCTTCACCCAAAGCCCCTGACTTCCTTGTGAGGCTCGTGGAGTTTTCTCTTCACCCTCAAGAGGGCTGAGAGGACGGGAGGACAGAGCTCTGACCCGGGCCCCTCGCTGTGGGGTCTTCTGCGGGGAGGGTGTGTGGATGTGGGGTCTGTCGTACCCGGCGCCCTGTCACCCCCTGGTGGCTGGCTCCTCCTCCCAGGGCCAGGCGTCCTCTGGGCGTGAGGTCTAGACCTGGACAGGCTGGAGGAGGAGAATGAAGGTGCAGAGAGAGGGGGAGGCAGGAGGAGGCTGTAGAGGTGCAGGGAGAAAGGCAGGAAGAATCCTCCTGGAGCAGCCTCTGGAAGAGCAGAATCTGTCGGTGACTGCGTAGACGGGGCCCAGAGCAAATTCTCGCAACAAAGTCAAAATAGTGGAGCTGCAGCTTAAGCACCTTAGGTAACACTTTCTGAAGCTGTTTGTGAGGTTTTTGTGGAACTTTTTTCAGAATTCCTAATTTTGGTTGGTAAGGATTGGCTTCGGGAAGGCAGGAAACCTCTCCGGTGGTTATACGTGGTTACGTTCATAGGCTTATGTACATAAATAAACTTCTCACTGAGTTTAAAAGTGAGCCTGAGTAAAAGAATTAATCTAGTAATCCTGACGTCTGTATTTAAAAGAGTGAACACACGAGTAAAATGTAGCCGCTTTTGGAGAATTTATGCAGTCAGGAGGGGAGTCAAATCTGTGCCCAATTCCACGTTAATGTGATTTCTCAAATTGAAAGTAGGCCTAGTTTTTCCAGTTTGCTTTTGTGCATATGCAGAGATGAACACTTACCAGTCAAACCTTGTTCACTTGAGGTTATTTGGACCCGATTGCTCAGAGCTCTCAGTGGGTCTGTCTGTATGAGAATTGCATTCACTAAATATTTAAAGAGTGTCCTAAGTTGCGTACGTTTATTTGCATACAGTAAGATGGGGAGACATTTAGTAGACCTCTGACCCTTTCTGGTTTTTGTTTTGTTTTCTGTTTTTGTTGTTTTTTAAATAAAAAGAAAGTCTTATCCGTTCAATAAAAAAACAAACAAAAGGAACTGCCATGTGACCCCCGACTCTCAGGCAACTCTCTCAGGGCCCCCAGCTGGCCGCACGTCCAAACGTCACGGCCTCTTGGGCACATTTTTAAACCAATGTGCGAACCACACCAAAGATGATCTGGAGCTGCAGTGGCCACTGCGCTGAGCGTTTCGGGCGACCACGGCTGCACTTGGAGACGCGCATTTGAAATTGGAAGGGTCCCAAAAGCCTCGGGAACAGTGAGAGACACTTCAGACCGGGATTTGGAGGCGTCTGGCCTCTCTCAGTCTGCTCACTTTGCATCGCCGCCTTTCTCTCGTGGTTACCTGCCCTCCCCAAAGGGAAAAACAAAAAGAGCCAGGTGAGTGTTTATGAAGTTAGTCTGTTGTCAGCCAGGCCTCCCTGTAACCGCCCACGCGGAACAACGATAGGAGGTTCCATCTCCAGGTGTTTCTCTGTGGCACTGACGGATCAAGCAGCCAGACCTAGGAACAAAGGGACGAGACTTGTCACCGATTTCTAGGCCGCTTGGAGGTTTTGTTTTTGTTTTTTACCACATTCCAGCCAAGATACGGGCAGAAAAGCTCCCTAGTTAATGGCCTCGCCGCCCAGCAGCTCCATGGCAACCGCCAGCCGAGGCGGTAAGAGCCACCCCCCGTTGGACACGCAGTTTAGGTTTGCCTGGCTGCAATTGCTTAGGCCGATGGAACAGGTGATTTTAAAATGGGTAGTTTCAAAGGAAAAAAAAATCATTCTGAAGCTGCGCAAATAAAAAATCTTAAATGCTGTCCCCACCAATATTGGTAAAAAGTTTCAGTCACCTGAGCAAGTAGCCTTACCTTATTCCATTTTGTCAAAAACACAATCTGGATAAAAATACACAGTAGAACTAAACCAGTGAGTTTGCACTGCTGTATTTTACTGTCTCGTGACAAAACAAAAAATTGAAGCTGTGAGGTCTTTGTGCGTGTCTGTATGTTTATATTTGTTTGCGTCAGTGTATGCGGCATATAACATCTCTTAACCCCACTGAAAATTCCCTTCCCACTTGGCTGGTTACTGTGAAGCATAGGGTCTCGGTTCAGAAACGTTGTACAAACTAGATTTGTTATGTTCCTGTTGCAGAAACAATATTCCTAACAAAATAACGTCGGCTCGACACTTAGAGACGATCACCAACTTGGAAGGAGCAGACAGACTAAACCTGCGGACGAAATCCAGGCAGCCTTCCCTGAGCCCCACTCCTGCCAGCCCTCCCTGCTGCTCAGAGGCAGATAAAAAGGCCTTGACGTGGACTCAGAATTGCTGGCCGTCCCCAAGCAGGACGGGTCCGTCCTGGCACCGAGGGACAGTAGAAACCTGTCCAGGCGGACCGATCGGCAATGTCCTTTCAGAGAAAGGTCTTGGTTGAAGCGGGGAGACGTGAAAGTCACCAGTGCCAAGGTGGAGTCACCGATGCCAAACCCCGACAAAATGAAACTGGGAGGTGGAGAAGGGTGGGTGACACGCATTTGCCCGATAAGAACTGTCGCAATAGACTCTGTCAGAACCGTAACCTTGCCCAAAGGCCACAGCAGTCTGGCACAAAAATACTCTCACGAGGACGCCTACCCAGCGGTTGCCTGTTCAACTCAGGACTGAAGCCATCCTTGTTGTTAACCTCTGTGGACAAGGACAATCATTGCAAACGCCTTACGTGACCTTCCTCGTTTTGCCTTTAAAGCCTCCCTCACCCCAGCCTCTCTGCGTACAGCTGTGACTGTCACGCGTGTGATCCCAGATTGCGGTCCCTGCACAGCCCCAGATGAACTCTCGAGTTTGGGGATCCTTCTCTGCCCCTGTGTGAGGCTGACATTTCCTAGCCCAGCACACGGAGCTCTCCGTACTGACCTGTTTCCTCTGCCGCAGGGAAAACGAAGAGCTGCCAGGGTTCTCTGTCCTCCCCAGGTGACAAAGCGAAGTAAACGCATCCCGTGCGAGGAGCACAGTGGGGATGGATGGGACAGGGCGTCTTGGGTTTGGAGTTCAGCTGGGCGATCTGCTCAAACAAAGTGCCAAGCGTGACTCTGACCACCTCAGTGCAGAGTCACGATTCCAGGTGGCCTCGCTGGCGATATTTTATTGACCAGACCAGAGATATCATGACTTGGTTTTTGGCTGAACTGAAGATGTTCCGTGAAATGTCCCCAGGGTGCCTGCTTATTCGATGTCTGGATCAAGATGGAATTGTTGTTTCGGAAAGTTTAATTTGATTCCTGGATTTCAATACTATTGGCCGGGATTTTGTGCGGAATTCAGTGATACGAGTTCACCTTGCTCTGCTCGTACTTCCAACAATTTTGCCACATGGCTTCCACTTGTGATGCGAAAAATTATTGATGTTGCTTTCGAATTTGTCCCTTAATGCTGGTGGCTGTTTGGTCCCTTTTCCATGTGTTGTGCTGTTATTGGATAAGGCTTGGGGACTCGTAATGCAACCTTCAATTTGTAAATATGAAGCCAAGTCACTGGCGTGTATATTATGTGGTCATTATGGCTGTTTCTTCCCAAATGTCCCTCTGAGAAGCTCAGTAATCACTATCTGGAAACATAGATAAATGGAATTACAGTATTATTAAGTTTTCAAGAACCTTGTGTTTCTTCTAGGCAGTTACTTGGTTTTTCTCTCGTCCATGGGTAAGGCACAATGAATTAAAGAGTTCGCGTACAGTTTCACGGTGTAGGTGTAACTAGCGAATCCAGTGTGAATCGCAGTTTAGCACAGGAGCCAGGCAGCTTGCTGTCCTGCTCACAGCCAGAGTGAGGGGCACTGCTTGATGAGGGGAGTGGTTCTTTATGAAGCTACGTACGTGGTGTGCAGCTTTGCAGGAGAATACACCCAAACATCTCGAATGGTTTGCTCATCATAGCGTGAAAGAATCGAAATAATTAATTGAGCAGCTATCAAGGTTAAGATTCATTCTCCTGCAAAGGAGGAACTTGATCCAGATTAGAACAAAGAGATTCCCTGGTTGCAGCACTAGGAGGTCGGGGCCTGTCCAAGCAGTGAGAGCTGACACCACCCAGTGTTCTTGGTCCGCATAAGTGGGGTGTTCCTCTGCGCCGAACCCTTTTCCCGGCAGGCTCTTTCTGCGCTTGGCCGCAGAGGTATCAGAGCAGGCCGCAGGCATTCACGTCCCAGTCCTGGTGGTACCAAAGCAAAAATCCCGCCCCCGCATCGTCTGCGTCAACCTCCCACTGGGCTCTGGGTGGCCCACCTGGGTCCTATGCCTGTCCCAAGAGAGAGACCAGCAAGACTAAAGTGCTTCACGCCGTGCGGGAAGCGTGAAGTCCTCGTGTCGATGCCAGGTCCATGGGTGGTGCAGAGAGGCAGCTCAGAAAAGCCGAGA
Organism: Propithecus coquereli; assembly: GCF_000956105.1. Taxonomy (NCBI): domain Eukaryota; kingdom Metazoa; phylum Chordata; class Mammalia; order Primates; family Indriidae; genus Propithecus; species Propithecus coquereli. The sequence continues at coordinate 681,136 of NW_012153652.1, read as the reverse complement.
TGGATGTGGGGTTGGGGGTTGCGTGGGGAGGTGCTGCCTCCCTTCCTGCCGGGGGCGGGTCCGTCTTCTCCATCCCTCGTCCCGTGCAGTGAAAATGTCGGAGGTCCTGCCTTCACAGACGCTCGGAGGAGCACAACTGTGGTGTTGCCAGGCCGGGGTTCGCTGTTGCTCTTTTCCTTGAAAATGATCTATGTTTCCTTCCAGCGTCATGTCCGCAGTTTGGGACATGCTAGAGTTTTGATGAAGTGTGGGAGATAGATGTGCATCAGTTAGCAGTCACCTCAAACGGAACTCTGCTCTTGTTCGTTACACTGGAGTCGTGTTACGCTGGCAGAGCAGAGAAACCGCCCGCGGAAAGAGAGCGTTTAAAGCTCCTTCCCGCACGTAGAACGGAGTGGCAGGACGGTGAGGAGTCACGTTCACCGTCAAAAGCATTGAGATTATTTTTCCCAATAACTGAACTACTTCTAAAACCAGTTCAACTTGTATCTCAGCGTTAGGGGTCATGTTGCCTTGTTTGTTGGTTTGGCCTGGGGCTGTTACATGGAGAGGTTTGCATAAAGAACAGTTTGTGGTTCACTTTTTATTTTAAACAATTGGGATCTTTAAAATGGGGAGGTTAAGTATCAGCAGTTTATTTCGGGCCTATTTTTTCTTTCTTTTCCTGGTGGGGACACCGCCATCTCTCAGGGAGACTCAGCCCTGAAGCAACCCGGCTCATGCCCCCTGTTGCCATGGTGACAGGATGCGGCTGAACTTTGGTCCTCATGACTCTGGCTGTGCTGGGGCCTGCCGCGTGTGTGTTCAGTGTTCAGTGCCGCAGGGCTGATGGCTGTCCCTTCGGAGAATGGCCTTTGTCACAAAGCAGGGGTGTAGGCACCCGGGGCTCGCACGCGGTGGGCCAGCTCTGCCAAGTTACGGATAGCATGGCTCTCTCGTCCGCAGGGCGCGGGGCAGGTCCCACGTGTGCGGGAGCCTGAAATCCGCCCTGCCAGGCCGGTCGGGTCAGGGCCTCGGCCTGTTCCTGCACCCGCTTCTCGGGCACGAGGGAGAATGATCCGTTGTGGGAGTGTTAATTCCAGCAGAGCAGCGTATTTGTGTGTGTAGCCAATTTTATCATATTACTCTGCCTTCTGGTTACTTCTTTCATGCGTATTTTTACTTTCTTTGAGTTCACGAAGTACAGAAATCTGTTAGATATTTTTGTAATGCACTTTCCCAATGATGATGATAAACACATTTAATTATATTTCTTTCTCATAGGAGCTCGAATTTCAGGACCTGACAGCCGTGCTGCATTGCATACACGCCTTCGTCGCAGCCAAGGTGGCCTCGGTGGACCCTGTGTTCGTGGACAGCCAGAGCGTTGCGAGGAAATACGTGTGCAGCAGCTGACGTTGGCTTCTGCCGAGTGCCGAAAGAGAAAGAGTAAATTATTTTCTTAAGAGATGATTCTTTCCTGCACCACATTGCAACTTTGTGTGATTTTATAACGAGCCTATGATTGTGATACCAATAAAATATATCACCAGTTTCCAAAGGCGGGTCACCCTGTTAAATCTGCATCACACAGAGCTGTGGCTGGGAGAGGTCACGGGAGACCGTGCACGCCCTGGGGGCCTCCGGACCACGCACACTGTGTCCACACTGCACAGCCCACTGCCGCGGCGTGAAACCCAGACTTTGTTTTCACAAAATGTGCAGCAGAAGATGCCGAGAGCTCAGCAGGCCTCTCCTCAGGGAGGGAAGGGCTTCCCCTGGGTTTGGGGGTCACCGTGCCCTTGTTCTCAGGGCGGCAGCGGAGGAGGGACCGTCTGAGAAAGGAGGGGCCCGTCGGAATATGCAGGACAAGGAAACCAACTTTAACTGTTTAATTTTAATGTTAAGTATTTATACATTAATTTTTATATAATTATATAATTTGTAATATTGAATGGTATAGCATTTAAATGTGAATTTTACTTATTGTCCAAAGTCATCAAATATAGCTTGTAATTTAGTTTCCTTGTTTCTCATATTGTCTCTCACTTCCGAGAAGGGACACTTTATATTTTTGTTATTATTATAAAAGCAATTTACTGGAGTTCCTTGGATTTTCTTTTAGGAATACAGACTAGTTAGGAAAAGTCAGGATTATTACGACCTTATCTGCCAAGGCTTCAGATGAAGGATGACGTAAAGCCGTCCGCCTGTAAAGTACAGGAATATGAGAAAATAAACAGGGAACAGAATGTGCAAACACTAAGGGTTTGATGTTCCTCGAGACGACTAAGATTTCGGCAGTTATTCCTGGCTCCACCCCCAGCCCTTGTTTATCTGATATTCAGGAGGAAGGAAATATTTTAATATATCAAATATTTATAATCAATGGTTTTATGTGTTTGAAAATATATCCTCCTTTTTAAAGGATATACATCTATGTGTATGTAATATATATTATAAATAAAATTCTTGCTCACATTTTAACGGCTTCCGTGGAAGACTCCAGCAGGAGCAGAATATTTCAAGTGAATTTTAAAATAATAGTCTTCCACTTGAACAGTGATCACGGAGCGTCAGACAATGCTGTTCTGTGCAGGTGTTCATTCTCAGACCCAGACTTTCTAGTAGTATTGAGATAGAAATAGGAGTTGGACTGTTATAAAATATTCACCAACAGAAAAGATAAAATTAGAAATTTCCCTTCTCTGTGGTGCGGATATTTTGATCTCCAAATTGAACAGATGCTCGTTTTCCTCCCTTATACCACAAACCGTACGCCCACTCAAAAATAAGTGTCTTTTGCACGAAGGAATGAAGAAACTGAAGATTTTTGTTGGTTTTTATGAAAAAATGTTGCTTTAAAAAATTTGCCTTTACTGGATAATAATGAAAAGAATGTTTTCCCAGGAAGACTTGGTACTGAAGTCTATGCGTTTACGCATATGCGATTCTTTCTGGAAGATGCAATTCAGAGTTAACAGACAGCGAAAGTCTTTTCTTATAAAAATGAAGCCAGCGGGCCACACTGCCCGTTGCTGTCCTGCCCACATCAGCTCACACCCGTCAGCGGCCACACCGGGCACCGTGAACCTGCTGCAGACTCACGCGGTGAGGCCACGTCCCCAGGACACGGGCCCTCCCCTTCCTGAGGAGACCAATTATTGCATTGTCGGAAAACAGGCCCTCCAGTGGTCTCAGCATCTCCTTCCACCAGGCCCAGGCTCTGCGGGGGCTGGGGGCCAGGTCAGAAACGATTTTAGTTTTAATTGTAATGTGCAGGTATTTCTAACATCTCAGTCTTGAATTTTAGTGAGAAAGTAGCAAGAGTCACCTGCAGGTCTCTGCATCAACTTACACTGAAAACTCGCCAGCTCACCGGCCTACCTGGGGTGCAGGCTCTGGCTTTGTTCTCCTCTGGGGTGGAGAAGGGGAGGTTTGCAGGGACTCGGCCGCCGTCCCTCCGTCCGCAGTAGGGAGCTGGCTGGGAGCCTAGGCCACTGTCGCCGGGAGCCCTTGCTCCACAGGGCCACCTCCATCCTCCATCCCTGAGGAAAGAACATTCCGGCCTCTCACCTCCCCACGCAGGCCTGTGGGGTCTCGCTGTGCGGGGCATGTGCTGTCTGTGCCGCTTCCTTGGCAAACAGTAGCTGTTTTCTTGCTAACATGAACCCGTTTCCCCAAATCTAGTTAGAAACAGACATGCATCCTTCGAACTGTAATTTGGACAAAGCAACAGTGAGTATCCGACTTTTGTTTTGTTTTGTTGTTTTCCAAATTGATCGATTAGCCTGTTTTGCCCTCACATAAGCGACGCCTCTCATCCAGCGGGAACACACACCGCCCCCCTTTTCCTGGGGAAGTCTGCACGCTTGCCATTCAGAAGCTGTTTGGTGACAGTCACAGCCCTCCAGATATCATTCGAATGCGCCCGCCGACGTCCCCACTCGGATCGGAGAGGCTGTGGGTCGGAGCAGCTGTGTGCTGGCGCGCGTGGGTCCCGGAGCCTTCGTGCAGGCCGATGACGCTGACCTGGCTGAGTGCTGGGCTCAGTAACATCACAGTTCTTCCAAAATCCCAACATCTTTCTTCCTTTTTCCAGGAAATTGTGCTGTGCACGCCTGTGCTTTTGTGACTGCCTGTTTCAGGACACAGGAAGAGCCTGGCCATCGTGCTGCTGTCCATCCTGAATGCGCCTGCTGCCACTCAGGTCCTCTGCCCTCTGACGCGGTCGGCCTGGACGTCGCACACCTGGCCAGCAGCCCCCTCAGCCCCGAGGATGCCAACGCCTGGGCCTGGCTATTCCTGCCCCCGTAGCACACCTGCTTTCTACAGAGCTCTGCACCCGGCTCTTCTTGTCTTTGACCCCACGTGAGGTCATGATGTCGCTGTGGCGTGTGGGGCCAAGGTCACTCTGCACCTCAGCCCTTAGCAACCTGCGGACAGGACCAGAGTCATGTCCTTTTGTGATGACACACGAGTGCCTTTCTCCGCTAGCAGTTGTGGGGGGTGGAGTCTTGGAGTGAGGCGGGCCCGCGTCACACCTCCGCACAGGACATGCTTCAGGGGAATGAGTCACCGTGGCCAGGTCATTGTTTGAAAGGTGGCTGACCTGGAAGGAGCATGCCTGGTGTTTGGTCACCTCCAGGCCACTCCATAAACGTGTTACCTGCAGGGTGGCGGGGAGCTCACCTTGCCGCAGGTGGAGGGTGGCGGGTGTACTGAGGGAGGCACGCACTCAGGCGCGAGGGGGTCAGCGCAGCTGTGGATGCTTCCGGGGGTTGTGGAGAAAATGTGTCGGTTACACGCACAGCCTTCGGGGTGAAAGTTCCCACTGGACATAGCGCCTGGGGCTTTGATCTCTGTGTGTTTGTCTGGACAGCCTGTGCGTGTTGCTACCACTTTCCAAACATCCTAAGGAATACGTGCGGGTCGGTAAAGCACCTTTCCAAATACCGACAGCCTCGTGCTCAGTCCTGCAGGGGCGTGAGATCTGTCCCTGACGGGAGTGCCAAAATATCTGGCTCGTGACTTGCAGTCGCAGATTCCATCTGAGCTGTGGGAGCAGGTGCAGACCCGGGGCTGTCAGACAACCGGAGTTGGCGGGACGTTGTCCAAAAGCGCAACTCCTGACCGGCTTTCGCAAACCGACCAAGCAGGTAGGTTCCTGTGTGTGTTTCTCATTTTAACAGAAGCAAAAACATTGTGTTTCTTTTTAAGAATGGCACATTTATTTCTGCCAATCTTCCAAACCACTGCCTTTTCTGGTGTTTTAGCAGGTCATTAGACGATGGAGGAGAGTCGTATGGTTACTTGTTCATAACTCACCAAATAGCATCATTATTAATGCACAGTGTAAAACTGAGGTTATCAGAACATTCAATAAACCAAATGAGCATAATGTCCTCAACATTGATTAATGTTTCAATTATCCCTTGTGGCAATTTAAATCCACAAAAAATAAGAATATAATTATGCAACCTTCTTATTTTTCTTCTATCAAGGAAAATTCTGTCTCTCTGAAACACCGTCTGCAGGCTTCCGCCGCAAAGACGCGCTCTGATAAAGCTCTGAAGAAAGCTCCGCAGACGCAAAGAACCAAGCCCTGGATTCCGCTTTATTCTAACGTTTTCTGCCCCTGTGGTGCTCTGAACGCCTCTCTGCGAATGCGCTGTGGAAAGTGCTGGAAGGCCCTTCAGGGGAACCAGGGACTCTTCACACTTCACAGAGCAGCTGAAAGGCGCGACCGCTCCTTGAGCCGTCTGACGCCAAAGTCACGGCGTGTTCTGTTCCCAAACCACAGGCGGCCACTCAACCAGGCAGACAGGCAAGACCCGTGGCACCGCGCGCGGAGAGCCCTGGTGTCGGGCACCTGCGTAAACGTGCTGCTCTCGCTGACCGGCCTGACGGCTGAGGCTGTGCGCGCTCCTAACGGACGTGCACATTTTCACTAAGTGAATTATTAAACCAGAGCACTCAACTTACTCCTGTCGTAGCTTCATTCCCTGGTAATTAAGTAGCCAGTGGCGGATGGACCGGACTGCCCACTGCCTCAGCCGTGACCCGCCTGCGTCCTGCTTGTGCTGGGAGGGCGTGTCCTCCCCCTGCCGCAGGAAGCTCTGACGTCCCAGGAGTCTCCTGGCGTCTAGATTAATTCTTGGTCAGCAAGTGCAGCTGGTTACGTGGGTCAGTGATGAATGGCAAAGAGCTGGACGTGGAATGTACCGGGTCGTGCGTGAAGAAGCTAAAATGCAACACGTATGTGCAGCCAAAGCCACGAGTCCTGGAAGGGTGGGACGTGCGCTCACTCCGCCTCCCGGAGCCAGGGCCAGAGAGAAACCCCCTCACCCCCCTGTGCTCACGGAAGTGTCTGGTGGGCTGATGGTCACAGGTGGGTTCTCAGAGTCACCGATACGCAAAAGTAGAACATCGACTTTGTAACGTAAAGACCTCCAGTGTCCTGATCACGGGGTCACATGTTCCTCGCGACATGCAAGGAGGATGGATGTGAGAAATGCGATTCTAGGAAAAAGAAATGTTGCTGGTGTGTAAGCTTGCGGTCGAGTTCCTGTGCTGTCTGCTTGTCCTTGTTGTAGCGTCTAAATTAGATCCATGCCTCCGTTCTTAGAAAAAGTCTAAAGGGCAAGGAGTTGACCCCCGCAGAGAAGGTGGCCCTTCCCTGGAGTAAAAATCCAGGGGGGGTTGGACCCTTTGTGAGGAAGCTGCTCTGGAGACGTCAGAGCACCGGGGAACGGCGCTGCAGCTCAGGTTCCAGGGTCAGAGGTGCCTGGGAAGCTCCGAACAGCGTAGCGTGGACGTCCAGCCCCGCTTCGAGCCGCTCCGCGTGTGGGGGCCGTGCAGCCTGGTGGCTGCTAACAGTGCCGCCGGTGACTTGCAAATCGCCGGGACACGGATCTTACGCGCTGCATGGGAAGAAGATGAGGAGTGTGAGCTGATGCGTGTGTTCATTAGCCGGATTGAGTCGTGCCACCGCGGATCCCTGTATCAAAGCATCACGCTGCGACCACAGATACACGTGATTCTGGTTTGTCAATGACGGCCTGGTAACGCCGGGGGCAGGGAGACGAGACCCGAAACCACACAGATGAGAAAGGCAGCGTCAGGCCTGCAGTGTAAAGGCCGTGGGCACAGGCCGGCCACCTGCCGGGCGAGCGGATTGGAACCCGCCGGTGGCCCCGGCCCTGTCACAGTTGCTGTGAAGTGTCCACTCCGTGGGGTCCCGGCTCCATGCTGAGAGACCTCCCCGCGCGGAGCACGGGGTGCTGTCCCCGGCGTCGGCAGGAAGGCAGCGCGCACCCCGGCGGGTGCGTCAGTCGCTGCAGCCTGCTGGACGGCGGACTCGGAAAACTGTCTGACGAGAAGCGTCGTCCGCGGGTTTCCGCACGTGTCCTGTGACCGTGTTCCGGGTGGCCGAGTGCCAGCATCTGTCCACAGCTGGGGACGTCCCCAGCGTCTGTCCACAGCCGGGACGGCCCAGGAACTGAAAGCTCGGATCACCGCCCCAGAGACGGGACCCACGTGCCTCGCGTGGCCTGTCCACAGAGACGCCGCTTCGGACGGGGACAGCCTGCGCGTGTCCAGCGCCAGCAGCCGCAAGGCTGCAGGGAAACGGCTCCAGTTCAGACACGGAGGTTCCTCCCGCGCCAGGTCTGTTTCTCCCCCATTTCCCCTCAGGCCTCCCTGTCACCTGACGTCCCCAAAGCACAGTGGTCGCTGCCTCCTGAGCACTTTCCAGCTCTGTTTCCTCCGAGATGGTGGCCCAGACCCATGCTTAGCACGAACCTCTCTGGTTTGATCCTCCAGGACATTCTCTCCGAAGTTTCAAAAGCAAAGACTTGAAGCTGGGACCCTGCCTGCCCTGGCCAGAGCCCACCCTCGCCTCCTCCCTGCGCCCACCCTCACCTCCCCCCTCTGCCCATCCTCGCCTCCTCCCTGCACCCACCCTCACCTCCTGCTCTCCTCCACATCTGACCACCACGAAATGCCTCACTATATTACTGACTGGAAATCTACTAGCAGCCATGTAAAACGACTGGGGACTCGTATTTGCTCTGACGCAGTCTGTGTCTGTCCGGCCGCTGCGGGTGCACACCCAGAGCCTCTGCCCGGCGCGGAGTCAGGGGCGGGCGTTCACCCCGTTCCAGCTCCCGTCTCCGAGCTTCCAGGGAGGGCACGCGAGACCTTGGAGCAAGGAAAGCAAGAGACTGTGGTGACTGCAGAGGAGTCCTCACGGGTCTCAGGACCCACAGCGGGGAGAGAAGGGCGCAGACGGGGGCCGTGGCAGCCAGGCCCAGTGGGCCCAGCCGCTGCCCGGTCGGGGGCACACGTGTGGGAGTCTGTGCCTCGGCAGAGCCGCAGGGGCGCGGTCCGTCTTGCCGGCCGCCGTCCTGGAGAGCTGGAGGGTTTGACGAGGATGCGTTTTGTGCAGGACGCTCTCACAGCTGCTTAGGCGGGCGGAGAGCAGCGCCCAGAGCCCGGAAGGGGAGAACTCCCGGCCACGCGGTCTGTGGGCGAGCAGGAGGCCGAGTGCGGCGGCCCTGCGTCCCTCGGAGCCCCCGCCCGCGGCAACAGGGTGCCTGGCACAGGGGGCTGCCACTGGAACCCGATGCGTCGTCCCGTGGTGCACGGGCGGCTGGGGGTGGCTCTCAGCTCTGCCGCCGGCTGTGGTAGGGTTGCCAGACTCAGCAAATAAAAATGCAGGATTCCTGCTAAAACTGAACCTCTGAACAACAACGAACGATTTTTTTTGGTGAAAGTATATCCTAAATATCACCTGGGATATACCTATATGCAAAAACCGTCCACTGATGATGTGAAATTCCAGTTTATCTGGGCAGCCGTGTTTTATCTGCCTGCTGCTGCGCGACCTTGGGCCAGTGCTCTGCCTGAGTTCCTCCTGCGGCCGTCGCTCCCTCTTCCCTCTTCTCAGATCCTCCCTCCAGGTCCAAGTCCCAGCACCCGCTCTGGGGAAGGCGGCCTGCCCGTGCCTGGGGTGGGGTCTGGGGCAGGAGGACGGGCCGGCCCCGGGGTCGGGCTTGGGACCGTGGTCAGTCGGACCCCGGGGGGCGCGTGGCGAATGCAGGTGCCCTCCCCACCCCATGCGCACCGTCCACCAGAGACAGACGGTCACTGCAGTCCCCCAGTGGGCAGGGACCTCCCTCCTCACGCAGTGAGCCCACATGGGCAGAGTCCACCCCGAAAACCATGAAAACATTTGTGTTCTCTTAGCCGTCCAAGAACCCTCTAGAACCCAGCCCTCCCTCACCACTGACATTGTTTCTGGGGTCTCGGCTCACAGCCTGCGCTGCCGGCGCCGGTGAGAGCCGCCCCAGCAGGGCACGTGCCCCGTCCTGCCGCAGGTACCTCCGCTTCTCGTCCTGCCACGCACTCCTCAGAGATTTTGTTGTCTCTGGGGCTTCCTGCTCACTTTGTTCTTTTTTTTTTTTTTTTTTGAGACAGAGTCTCGCTGTGTTGCCCGGGCTAAAGTGCCGTGGCGTCAGCCTAGCTCACAGCAACCTCAAACTCCTGGGCTCAAGTGATCCTTCTGCCTCAGCCTCCCAAGTAGCTGGGACTACAGGCATGCGCCACGATGCCCAGCTAGTTTTTTCTATATATTTTTAGTTGTTCAATTAATTTCTTTCTATTTTTAGTAGAGACGGGGTCTCGCTCTTGCTCAGGCTGGTTTCGAACTCCTGAGCTCAAACAATCCGCCTGCCTCGGCCTCCCAGAGAGCTAGGATTACAGGCGTGAGCCACCGCGCCCGGCCTTACTTTGTTCTTAATGGGGAAGAAATGTGCTCTGCTTAGCACGTTGCCTGGAATGGAAGTCTGTAAGCTGATGTCGCATTGGCCTGAATGAATTGTTGAACGCACATGTTAGTTTGATCATTTTCGTGGCCAGGTGTGTAACCTGAACACAGATTAACCGTGAGAACCTCTCGTCCCCTAACTTCCAGAACGCAGCCTGCGGACCCTCCTCTCGGGTCTCTCAGCCCTGGTGGTCTCTCCCACAGCTCCACAAGAACGGAGCGGGACATTCTGGTGTGTGTGAACACATCCGGACCGTGTTCATCTTTCACCCCAGCAAACTGGAAAACACACTCATTCACCTTCCGGCAGTGAGCACACTGAGGGCCCCGGACAGCAAACAGCCCGCCCAGAGCTGCCCGCGCATCCTCCGTGGCCATGGGCAGCGCCAGGCCAGCTGAGGACAGGAAGAGCAGGAAATGTCAGTGTTGTGAGGGTTGGTTTTTGTTGTTTTCTTCTTTCTCACACAAATATTCTTTCTTTTTTTTTCCTAAATCACGTGGCCAGAGGCTGGACCTCACGTGGACCCGAATGACGTGGTGCTTTTCTTCCTGAACAGTCGGGGACACGCAAGAAGCTTGGTGCAAACACAACAACGTCCTGGGAACATTCTGTTCCTGCAGCAGACGGGAGCCCGTCCCCTCCTCGCGTCTTGACTGGGCACCGGAGCGTAGGGCTGGTTTATCTGGGGCGGCCGCGTCCCTGGACAGCAGTCGACGCTCACGTCAGAAGAGTTACCGCCACCGATAAGGTGCCCGACAGCACACAGTCGAGTTCCTGGCTGAGAAGAGAAAAAGGTCAGGTTGTGAAATTTCTTATTTTTCCATTTTCTAAGAGAAAACCATCATTGAAACTTGTGAAGTGGTCCAAGAGAGGCCACTGTTTGGGCTGCGTGGCAAATGTGGGGAGCTTCTCTCAGCCCCTGGTCCTTGCTGTGCCTTCCGTGAGCTCAGCTCAGACGCCCCCGGGCGCCTGGGTCGGTCCATGGAGCACCGTCACTGGGCCGTGGTCCTGTCGGAATGTTCTCATAAGTGCCGCCCTGCTCAGCAATGTTAGTGCTTCAGAAAGAGCTACAGGGAGTCTAAGATTAAGAAAGCAAAGATTTTGGAAGTAGAAATGATTGAATCTTCTGCTCTGTCTTAACAACTCTGTAACTCTGAAATCATTTTGTAAGCACGAGAATGCTGTAAGAATTCAGTAGGCATTCAGGGCTCTGGTTATCCCCTTTATAAGGGCTAAATTTCTAATACGATTCACCTTTTGCCGCATAGATCTATTAGGGGAAATATGTGTCTTTTATTCCCAGTAACTATTACCAGTAATTTCACACTGTTTGACAGTGTCATAAATTAAAATAAGCTGTTACCGAGATAGTTTGGTGATAAGATATGAAAAATCTATTTTCAAATCACTGGGACACTTGAAGCCTGCCTGGCCCCAGGGCTCGGACTCCCCAGACGGCAGCCCTTGAGCCCTGGGAACCAGGCCCTGCGGCCGGGGCGGAGCGAGTCCGTCAGAGCCAGAAAAGCGGCTCCTGCTGCCCCCACCACACTGGTCGTCTCCTGGTTTCTGTTTCAGGATGAGAGCGGTTGTGGTCCTGGCTGTCGTGCTGGTCGTGATCTGCACTGAAGTTCTCTTCCCTTTCATCTGGAGAGGCAGAGAACTCCTCTGGGGTAGGTAACAAAGAAAATATGGTCTTTTGACCTTATAAAATTACCTTCAAAATTAGCAAAATAGAGAGCACAGTGGTGGTTTTGAGAGTCAGCTGGGACCCTGTAGGGTATGTTTCGTCACGTTTCACGAGGAAAGTTGTAGTTCTTAAGTTTAGAAGGAGTAAAGTACTGGTGTGGCATAATTCTTTCTGAAAGAGAACAGATTTTCCTCTGAGTACACAATAGGGAATGTCCATCTGTTCCTGCTCATGTATTTGAAATAAAAATTGCTATGGGAGTATTTTTGTTTCTTTCCTATAAAATCAATTTTTATTAAATAACCTCTGTGATGTGTTTTCTGGAATCAGTGTGCTACAATGTGAAATTAGGTTAAAAAAGCTACTGAGATAGAGTAGTTAAAATAATCACACATCAAACTCTTTGCTTTTCTTTTGCTAAAATAAACAAATAAATAAATTAAGTCCCGAACTCTGAGTTTCACTGATGTGGACATCAGAGGGGCCTTTGCCTAGAAATTGCAGCCCCGTGGACACTCTCTGGCCCCTGGGACAGTTGACACCTCCCTAGAGTCATCCCCGGCCTGTCGTGCTGCCCTGGGACCTTGCTCTTGCCCCCAGCCCCGAATTGGAGGCCTCCTCCGTCTTCCTCCCCCCGTCCCTGCTGCCCTGTCCACTGTCCACGCCCGGCCCTGCCTCCTGCTGGGAGCCACGTGTTTTCAACTTTCCTGAATACGGGGGTTCACGGCATATCGCAGGCTGTGCCGGAGCCCCCCACAGACTTGTGAGCCCTACGACGGCCCCCTGCCCACGGCCCGCACCGCTGGTCACACCACTCTGAGGTCGGGCCAAGCGGGGGCCCCTCCTGCCAGCCTGGCAGGCGCCGGGCGTGTGCGGCAAATGGGGAAACTGAAGAATCGCCCATCACAGGCGTGAGTCGAGAGCAGCAGGGAGAGTCTCCATCAAAGTGGTGTGTGCACCGCCCCGGCCAGCACTGGAGAAAGTAAAAACTGACTCCAGTGTTAAAGTGCCTCGAGGAAGAGTGGTTTTGCATCTTCCCCCAGGAAGTCAATCCTTCTAGAGCCAGCAGCGTGGTCAGTGTTCAGCAAGTGGTTTGTGAATTAATTACTTTGTCCTCTTATTTCATATTTGTTATAGTATCAGTGGTATAAAACAATAGTAACAAAAGTCAGAAGCCAAGTAGCTAGTTGTGAGCAAATTGCTATGCATAAGAGATATTCGACAACATACAAAACATTGCATACCACATTTTTTATTTTCGAAATTGTATTTTTGTAAATGTCAGGATAGGCAGTATCTATAGCTTTACTAGAACAATTTTTTATTATAATTTCTCCATCTATGAGAGACTTGACTTTTTTTTTTGCTTAAACTTTCAGTAAATACATAAGTAATGCAAATACAGCAATTGATAATAAAGCACTTTGGAACACATTTTACTGTTCATTAGAATATTTTGGGGTGAAGCTGACCTACTACGTGCTTACTTTGTAAATTACTTATTTAGAAAATATTATTTGTCTCATAATGTTTCAATCCTATATTCTTTGAGATTGTCTTTTCCAGTTTTAAATTCATGTGGAAACTGACACTAAGTAATTTTGTGTGTGTTTGGATTCGCATCACTTGTGCTCACAGACTGTGAAGCGAAACCAGTAGTCATTCCCTACCCGCCGTGCAGAGCAAACCCAGAGACAGACGGGCAACGGCACACCCCTCCTCCCGAACCCGGATAAGTACTCAGTGGACAATGTCAGTCCTGGATGCACAGTTCGGGCCTCACCAGCCAGTCTGAAAGTTGTAGAAATGTACAAGTACCAGAGCGAGGCCTTGGCACATGCTTAGGCTTGTGTGGGGCAGGAGAAATTCTTGCTCAGTAAAAGTTCCAGAGTGGGATCCCTGAAAGCCAAAGCTCAAAGAGAAATAAACTTCAGCGCCTGAATCTACTGTGACAAAAATATTTGAAAATGGAAAAAGATTTCATTTCCGCCCCCCCAAAATGTAGGCACGACCATTGTAGGAGTGAGAAAAATGTGATATAAATCCCTTCTCTACAATCCTGAATAGTCTGTTTGTCGTGGAACCGCCCCCGTATTCATCACCGACAGACTGAGATGCATCCAGTGTTTGTGCAAAATCAAGATTTACGTGCAGTTATCTTCACGGCAAACGCTCCGTGAGTTGGAGGAAGATTAAAAGAAAACAGAACAGCAGGAACAGAGGCTCTGCCTGCAGACCGAGAAATCTGGGAAGATCGCCTGAGTGAATTCGTCTGAAAAGGAACGTTGGCAAATGCATTCCAGCTCTCTGGCTTCAGCAAGCAGGGACCACTGAAGTGAGCAAAGCGCGGGTCTGTACGCAGCCCCGGGGCGCAGGCTTGTGCGGGGCACAGCGCAGGGGCCTCATGTGGGGCGGGGCTTGGAGAAGGGAGGTTCCGACTTTCCCGGGTGTGTGTGTCAGATGAACACTCTTTGGAACAAGGTAACTTCCTTATTCTTCCTGAAATGCAGCATTTTTTGCACAATGCCTTCCAGAATTCCAGCCCTCTATGTGTAATATGTGTGAAGTAGAACTTCCTGGGGGGCAGTGCACCCTACCAGAGCCGCAGCAATCTGGGGGGGCACACCCCACACGGAGAGCCGGCGGCAGGGGTGTCCCCAGACCAAGTGATTGAGGCACAGGGCTCCCTAGAGTTTAGTTTTCAGTTCTAAAAAAATAGAAGTGTTGGTTTCAAAATCTCTAAGGCCATGAGGCTTCTGCTCCGGACGGCCCCTCACTGCTGGGGCCGCTCTGCGCCACGGCAGAGACCACAGGAGGAAGAACGTGATTGTGGGACTGCGGGTGCCGCGACGGGTTCAGAACCTGCCACCCCCACACGCCACGGGGGCCGGAGAAAAGCTCTGAGCTGTGGCAGCCGGCGGGAAGCAGATGCAAGGAACGCTCTCTGCCCTCCCCCGTTTGCTCAAGAGCAGGACACAAATGGCCAGAAGAGCCCACTCCCCTCGCTGCCAGGAGGGACAGGGGCTCATGGCCAGGGAGCTCCAGGCCCCGCCCAGCCTGGGATCCGAGCGGCAAACCTCACTCCGCAGCCCTCGTCTTCCCGAGCTCCCTCCTGTGCTCCTCTCCTCACAGTCGCCCAGGCCCTTAGGGGCTTTTCCTCTGTCTTTCCCGTTGCATAGAACGTATCGTACTTTTGTTAAGATGAGACAGAAGTCCCAGTTCTAACCACCCTTTGAATTACGTCTGGGTGCTCCTGTGTTAGGCGCAATGCACGCATCAATAAACTGCCCTGGTCTCTCCCGTTACTGTCTTTGCCAGTCTGGTGTGCAAGGCCCCAGAAAGCTGGTCTAAGACGGGCAGGGAGAGAAGACTCTTTCCTCCCCTATGGTGGACGTCGGCTGTCTCTGTTCTGCCAAGAAGTAACTACCTTGAACAGCCGAGATCCGCTCAGTTCCCGCAGAGATGTGAGACCGTCATAGATGAGAACTATGTTTTGTGGGGGAAATTTTACAATACAAAATATGTATGTATTTCTTTCATAAAATTTAAAAGAATAATGATATGCTAGTCTATAAGGATCTGCTGGTCTATAAACCTACTTTTTAAAACTCACTACAATGTTTTAGTAAGAAAATAAACCAGAGAATAGGCAATATGTGATCAGTTAAGCCTAAGTAACAGCATATTAATAATGTCAGTATAGGTCAATAACAAGATCTCTTTAGCAATTGCCATTTCCAAGGGCGGTGGAGACAGAGAAACACATTTCTCCGTATTAAATCAGTTGATTCTTCAATAATTGCCAAGCACCTGCCGAAAACCAGCGTTCAATCTGAGCAGCGCGGGAGGACCGGGGAGAGAACGTGCCCAGCCCCGGGCAACCGCGGTGACAGGCCCGCCCGCACGGGCGCCGCGAACGTGAGGACCAACTTCTCTCTGGTGTCTGCAGATGAGGAGCGTGAGGATTTCAGGAGGAGGAGTCCTGAGCTGGAGCTTCGAGGTCGAACGGTCCACAAGGTGAGGGAGAAATTGGGCTTGATGTCCGGAGCCACCGAAACATGCAGACGGGTCTTGGTGAAGTTGCGAAGGTCGAAGTTCCGTATGAGGAGCCCGGAGCCTCGGGTGCTGCGGTGAAGGCGCAGGCAGGAGTGTCCTTCGTCTCGGCAAGGTCTCTGGTGACAGCGCAGGGAAGGACGGGGTGGCTGTCAGGGTGGCCCCACTTCTATGCAGGCGGCCGTGACGCGCACCCTTCTCGAGAGGCTTCACGGGGAAATGGACCCACCTCGGGGAAGGCGAGGAGAGAGCTTTGCCGTGTCCTGCTCGAGGACCTGACTTGCCGGGGATGCCTCAGGCCATTGGCTCGGCCGGGGTCCAGAGGACTACGGCGCATCCAGGCGAAGGTGCTCGTTGAAGGTGGGTGTCTGGGTGAGGCTGCTGGGAGGAGGGAGGAGGAGGGGCGCGGAGGTCTGTGGTGGGGGTGGTGGGGGCGGCCGGCGGGGGGGGGGAGGCGAGCGCGCGATCTGGGGGCGCGCGGGGTTTTTGTGGGGCTGTGTGCCGCGTTTTGTGCACCTCTCTTTTTGGCAGTGTTGTGGGGTGTCTGTGTTCTGAGGGGCGAGAACCGCGCGCGGGTTTTGTTTTTTTGTGTGTCTCTGTGCTTTTTTTTTTGAGGTGTGGGCCGCGTGTGGGTGTCTCTGTGGCGCGCTGTGGTGTGTGGGGTCTGCGCCATGTGGGGGCGCGTGTGACCCCGAGGTGTCCGCGCGCGGTGTTGTTCTCGCTGTGGGAGCGCGGGGCCGTGTGTGTGCGCGGAGACGAGGCTGTGCGTTTTGTTTTTTTGGGGGCTGTGCAGCGTGTCTAGGGGGGTGTGGGTGTGATATACACACACCCCCCCTGTGTTGTGTCCGCGCTTTTTTGTTTTTGGGTGTGGGTCTCCGTGTGTGTGATCTGTGGGTGTTTTTGCCGCGGCGCCCGCGGGTGTTGTCTGTGGTGTCGTGTTTTCGTGTGTTGTTGTGGTGTGCGTGTGTCTCGTCTTCTCTGTGGGCTTGTGCTCCTCCCCGATGGGCTCCGCCACCGCCACTGTCCTGAGCGCGCGCTCGCTGGCGGGAGGCCGGCTCCCCGGTGCGGATCCCAGCCACAAGCTCAGGCCAGGGTGATGGTGCTGGACCCAGGTGGAGCTGCTGCCCCGGGCACGGCGCCCTCGGCTGCACCCGGCCGCTCCCTCCCAGCCCTTGCCCACGGGTGTCCACTCCGGGAGACACGACCCGGATCACTCTCTGCCAGGCCCGGGGAGGACACTCTCCACCCCAGGCACTCAGTGGCTTCGTCCCAGATCCCCAAGAGTTGACTCGTGACAGATTCTCTCCTAACTCTGTTACGCTGCACTTTAGGAAATCGGGGGGCCAAAGACCCCCTGGAGCAGGGCAGAGATACAGGAGCAGAAGGGACAGTGTGGACGGTGGCCTGGGGCAGGGCGGGGCATAGAAGGCCTCGGGCTGAAGCTTTGCACGCGCTGTAGGCGCCTGTCCAGGTGACATCTCAGGACGCCAGGCTGGCCCTGGGAGACCGAGGCACCCGGTGTGGTCTCAGCCCTCGGGAGCGGCTGGTCTGCAGGGCCTCCTGTTTTCTACCGGTGTGGCGCACTCCGCTTCTTCTCGCGGGAAATAATCATTAACAGTTAGATGTGTGGACAGAGGCCGTCGGATAGCCCAGTAATGCCAGGCTTACTCATTAGTTTATTTTCTGGAATATGCTGTGATACTTAATTCTGAAGATAAATAAATCTACCTTTTATAAATAGTTTTATTTCTACATAGATGTGTAATGCTCAAAAATCTTCTGACACTCTATTTATTTTTAGAAATAAGCGTGTTTTCTTTGATGAAGTGTTGATTACACAAAAGTCAGTTCAGCGACTCAAGTCACTCTGGGCCTTGCGGACGCACTTGCCACCTCCTGTCATCCGACCTTCGCATTTTAACCTAGAAATGGGACCTTAACCTGCTAAGCTTTCCAAGTACTAAAACAAATAAGAGTGTTTCCATTGGAAATCGCTGGTGTATTTGAATAATTTATGTTTTGTTAAATGTGCAAATAGGCGAATATTATTATGAACTTTATTACTAATTTAGGCAACTAAGATATTCAGAAAAGAGGTTACTCAGAATCACTAGAAGGGGTCCGGCAAGTGACGAATTACGTGTCAATGACTCCTCGTCCTGTCCCGCAGGCAGCTCTGCCAGGTGGGGCTCAGGCCCCTTGTCACGGGGGCGCCGAGGCTCGTGGAGTAAATAATCTCCCCAGGACCTCGTGGTCTGCCAGCCACGGAAGTCCTGTGGCTGCCACGTCCTCAAGCCAGACCTGGCGGACAGAGATAAGAGTGACAGAGTATTGCTGTGTTGGCCGTGTTGTGAGTGTCCCATGTTCCACCCCCAGGAAAGATGGAGGACTCTCACGTCATCAGCGTCGTGGAGCAGAGCAGGATCCTGGTGGACGGCGCCATCCGACGCACGATGGAGAGGTGAGGGGGGATGGGGCCGCCGGGATACGGTGGGAAGGGGGGATGGGCCACCATGACACAGTGGGAAAGGGGGATGGGGTCACCATGACACAGTGGGAAGGGGGGATGGGGCCACTGGGACACAGTGGGAAGGAGGGATGGGGCCACTGGGACACAGTAGGAAGGGGGGATGGGGTCACCATGACACAGTGGGAAGGGGGGATGGGGTGACCATGACACAGTGGGAAGGGGGGATGGGGCCACCGCGACATAACGGATATCGCCATCTATGGCATGGGGGAAGGTGCGTCACACTAACTAGGGAACGGGGTGGGAGGGACACCTCCATGAATGTCACTCGTATGTGCCAAGTGCTCTGAGAGATTCTTCACAGACATTGACTATTTTAATTTTCATAGTTGCCTCCAAAATTGTTCCAATCTCTCCATTTTGCAATTAGGAACTGAAGCTCACATGCGTTAAGTCGCTTTCAGTGTCTGTGTAAGCAACTATCAAAACTAACACTGAATCCCAAATTCTTTTTTAGCAAAGCTGAGGGGAGAGCACCACGGTGCAATCAGTGGTTAATCGTGCCCTGGTTATAGGACGTGGAATGCTTAGTATTTAGTACTTGGAATGCTTAGCAGGTTAAGGTCCCATTTCTAGGTTAAAATGCGGACGTCCTGGTAGAAAAGTCAGCGTCCCCGCTCGAGAGCTGGGGCAGACTAAGGAGGGAGGAGAGAGCAGGTCCCAGGTGTTGGCGGTTGGGATACAACCGACGGCAGCATCACTAAGGTATAGAGATTTAAATCCATGCCTCATCCTGTCTTGAAATGATTAACAAACACCTTAATTTACATCTACAACAGACACCACTGTTCATGATATCATGGTCTCATGTTACAATTTTTGCAAAAACTTAAAACAAACAAAAAACTGCCAGGCATGTGTATCCTCACAAGTTTATTATTTTGCTAGAAGTTGACTGAAAATTATACAAACTTTCAAGATACAAAGGATCACAAGGCAGCAGTTGATGTATTCCAAATTGCCATTAATGTAGCCAGAAAAAAATAACTTATCATCCATATCGACTGCAAGTTTTTACTTATTCTCTACGAACTTTAATCAAAAGGGAAAGAAAGAGAAAAATATTTCTCATAAGCTCAACCACATTTTAGTATGTCTAAAACTGACATGAACTACCCAGGAGAGATTGGAATAAGGAATGGTATGAAGTGCATATATAATGACAGGTGTATGTTACTCTGTTAGTAACAGTGGCCGTTAACAGACCATTTGGCAATTCATGCCTCGACCCTAAAGATAACTTCTAGTGGTCAGTGCCTGGGACACAGGCGCCAGTCAGGGGTTCCTCACTGGAAAGATTTACTTTTTGATAGCTCTCAAAAAACACCTACATACCTACCCCAACTGTACTCATTTCCTTAAGAGATACTGTTTCCACTACCTGTCAGCCACTGGGCTCAGTGCTGGGGATGTGAGGATGAACTGAAAACACGGGCCGTTCTGAAAAGCCCGCGTTCCTCCTGTAAGGGCAGACACAGGAATAACGCACTCGATTTAGGGATGAGTTCACTACAGATAATCGGAAAATATTGTGGTTGGTTGGTAGAACCACCCTTGAGTAAAAGTCTTAATGATCATAACGTATTTTTATATTTCAAGAAGAATCTAGTTACTTTAGAGCTGAAAAGGAACAGAAACTTTTCTGAATAGTAATATCCAACGATAGAGTTGTGACTAAGTTATGTCTCTCGCTCGCTCGCTGACGGCGGCCTGGCACCACCTTTTGGAAAGGGAGGTGAAGAGAGAGTGTGACCCACAGCGGAGGGCCTGAGGTGTCACCTGCTCACGGGCTGATAGCCCAGCTTCCCCAGCTCTGTGGGGCAGGGACGGAGACTTTACCCTCAGCAGCAGGCGCAGCCAGAGTTCGCTGAGACTGACTCCCACAGAGCGACAGAGAAGGCCAGGGGACACCCGCACGCGGGCGGGTCACATCCCACGAGAGGACCCTGAGCTCAGGGAACCCAATCTTTCGTATCGAGGAGTGAGCCTGCCCTCCGTCCCTGCTCCCCGTTCTGCTGGGAAGTGTAGCCGTGTGCTCTGGAGGGAGAGTGCACCTCTGTCTTCCACCCTGGTCATTATCCAAACATGCTTGAGAAGATAGTGAACTAAGAGCTTTGTTTTCATAGGACGTGAAGAAACAACCTAGACCCGTGGGAAACTGTCCCTCAATAGTCTCCACCCCTCGTGGACACACTGCCAGGGCATCCTGCAAACTGGATGGAGGGGTGCAGGCATCTGGAGCCCCCAGAGCACAGTCTGCTGTGGTCACTCCGTCCCTCCGCCAGGGCCTGGCCACGGCAACTTCAGTGTCCCAAGGTGGCCAACTCCTCCTTCGGAGTTGGGTGTGCACCTCCAGGAGAGGACAGTGAGGCTGACTCAGCCCTCAATGCGGCCATGCCGCAGGTGCTCAGGCGAAGCTCTGAGCTGTGACGATGTTGGAAGCGTCATTGCAAAGGTCCGCTCTGTGCCGCCTGTGCAGGGACCCTAGGTCCTCACATGCTAGTACTCAGGTGAACCGTGAAACCCTGCGTTGGTTCCCTGCAGTGGGAGCTGCGGAGAGCCCAACAGGGCCAGCCAGGTACCTGTGCAGGAGGACAGGACACCGGCAGGTGAGACAGGATTGTGGACTTCCTATTCCGTGGGCGTGTTTGTGACTCTCACCATAGATGGCGTCGTTGCCCCGCTCCGCTGCTGCGGCTGGTTCTCCGCGCTGGAGCAGAAGGACGAGGTTTCCAGCCAGGTCACCTGCAGCCTGGGCTTGTGAGACCTGGACGGGGTTTGTGCTCCGATCCCCCGTCCCCCTGGCTGGGACAGAAAGAAATCGTGTCTAGGTCTGGGTGAGACGGCCTCTCTCAGCAATTGATGTGAAAACCAAAGGAGTTCAGATATGGAAGTTTAATGAGGGCAAATATTAGCCGTTTTCTTCCCCTGTTCAACTGACACATTATTTACCCTTTGTATCCATCCCTTTTACTAAACCTGCCAACAGGGGCCGTGTGGGTTCCGCCTTGCACAGGGCCCGGCACATCAACTGCGCCGTGGTAGTTACTCGATAAACCTGCTTCATTAACTGGTAATTAAGTACCAAAGCAACCGTTAGTAAATAACTAACTTCATATCTCCTATTTGTGCTGCAGAAACCTCAGAAAAAGGGAAATTGTTTCCGCAGAGCAGCTTCTGTCTTTCTCCAAACTGCCCGAGTTGACGGGTGGGGCC
This sequence comes from Propithecus coquereli, assembly GCF_000956105.1. NCBI lineage: Eukaryota > Metazoa > Chordata > Mammalia > Primates > Indriidae > Propithecus > Propithecus coquereli. The sequence goes on along the minus strand of NW_012153652.1, from coordinate 659,841 downwards.
GTTTCCCGGGCGGCGGAGATCATGGAGACCTCGATCCGAGCGATGGGACTCCAGCGATCTCAGCATCCCACCGGTAAGCGCCTCGTGCGCCCCCTCCCAGCCCCGGCGAGGACCCACCGACTCCCTTCCGGGTGGCGTGTTTGGAGACGTTTCCTACGTGACACCGGGCGGGATGTGGTTCTGCCCCTGCAGGGCACAAAGGCTGCAGTTGTTTAAAATGCTCACCAGTCAGTCGTGGCATCCGATTTCTGTTAATCTGGAAAATAACTGTTCCTCTCTATTCAAATCAAATCTGGAAAACCAGTGTAATAAGTTAAACACCCTGTTTTATGGTATGAAATGATTTAGGGATTTTCCCATAGTCCCCTCCCTAGTTAAAACTTGGGGAGCTCATCATTGGGCCCTTCTTAATGAATTGATCGAGGTTTTATCAGTGCAGTGCCACGAACTACTTGATTTCTGAGTTCTTCCTTCTAACTAGCTCTAGGTTAATTGGTGCTATTTACTTCACTTTTAGAATAAGACAAACTTAGCAAAACCAGGATTAACCAGAATTCTCAGACCCTAAACTTAACAGTGAAGTTTAATTGATTTTTTAGCAACCAAAGTTTCATTTGAAATGGTTTTGTTTCCAACCACGAGGCTGAATGATGCTTCCAAGGACCGTTGGTCCACTGTCCTGTCACGGCGTGAGCTGGGACTCCTGCAGAACGGGGGTCTTCCTGGCTCACGCCTGGTCACTGTGCCCCCCGCCTCAGTCCGTGGGTGCAGGCGCTCAGGAAGAACACGCCGATGTGTGGTCCTGGCTGTTGTGTAGAATTGTTTTCACCCTGAGAGTGGCCCGTCTAGGGGGTTTAGAATGCAAGGACAGTGACAGGAACCGGACAGAGTCCTCTTGCTTCATCGCCAAGCAGGACCTACGCCCGGGCTGCTTCCAACGGGCTCGTCACTGCACAGCTGTGGTCACTTGGTTCTTTTTCGCTGGGCATTTTCCTGTTGTGAAGGTTCACGCTTACTTGCCTGTTTGAGGGACGCACGCGTTGTCCTCCATTAGCTGAGTGCACGTCATAGCCGAGGTTTACTGAGCTGTTCCCGTAGAGTCTTCACGTTGAGGTTGTTCCGTGAACATTCGTTATTAAGAGACTTGTTTTGTTTCTCTCCTACCTGAAAACGGAACGCTTTCCTCCCTGGGTAGTTTCCTGTTGAATGTCTCAATTTCACTGGTATCTGGTTAATCACAGCTGTAAGGCATTATCCTCAAAGATTTGTACAAACCATCTTGAAGAGGTAACCAATAATTACTTCTGCTGACGGACAACAAAACTGCCCTCACTTTGATTTGTTGAAAAACATATAAATGGTGACAGAATTGGCAAAAAAGATAAATAAGTGAAGGAGGGAGACTGTTTTCTGGGGTCTAATCTAGAAATATTTGCAAGAAGGGAACCAAAAATCAGTACGAAGGAAAAATGAAGTGTTTCGTAGACGATGGGTACTAGTGTGAATATTTGCACTAGTTCTAGTACTTCGTCTAGTAAAAAGTAGGGTTTTGCATTGGGGTGGGGGTAAGTGCTAGGCATTCTCTCCCTTCCAAAGACCGGGGGCCTTTGCTTGGCACCAAGGCCTCACTGCACAGTTGTGATAAGTTAACGTTGCGGCGCGTCCTGTGAGTGTCGGTGACAACTCGGAGACGCGGCTTGCCGCGCTATCCCCTGGGGATGGGAGTACTGAGATTGCTTTTCTGAAAGATCACAAAGCAAAAATAAGTTCCAAAAACCCACATTCCCAGCAATAAGGAAGCTCAAGGGAATTACGTTAGAAGAGCAATTGATGGAGAGGCAGAAGGTAGACTTTGGCAAAGAATGATTTAAGTTACACGTGACCCCAAATTCAGATGCTGGGGCCACTTTTAAGACTTCAGCAGAACATTTATTGGTGGATCTATGATTACAAATAGAGAGTTTATGGTTTCTTCTTTTTTCTCAGATGTCTTATCAGAAGAGCTACTCAGTATCGTTGCGAATGTGTCCGGATGCCTCCCCTACATGCTGCCACCAAAGTGTCCAAACACGTGCCTGGCCGACAAGTACCGACTCATCACAGGAGCTTGCAACAACAGGTATTGCCTGTAGGGTTCTCAGTCTTCTCGTGACGTGGGATTGATCGTGCTTAGCCGCCGTCGCGAAGGCAACACTGTGTGAGCCCCTCCTGCCCTCTGGGAGCCCCTCCCCCGGTCTGGGGAATGGCTTTGCCCCCCCCCACTGCATCCCCTCCGCGCCGCCCACCTCAGTACCACCAATCACCCTTACAGATCCCGCAAACCCACAGAGTGGCCCCATGGTCCGTCTGACCGACAGCTCAAGCCAAACACTCAGGCGTCATCCTCCGCGTCCCCAACCCCCGACCCATCGTTTCAGAGGCGTCGAAGGCGCTCGTTTCCACCCTGGAGACACGCCTTCTCCCCTCGCACCGCCAACCTCAGCTGAGGTCACCCGAATCAGCCCCTTATCGTGACACAGCAGCCCCTCCCCTGCTACTAATCCACCTGCTGCGTCCAGACATTCAGGCTGCCCTCTGGGGCCAACACCACCCCGCACCTCCTGACACCCCCCTGGCTCCCCCTCGCACCCAGAGCGAGCTCTGCCCTCTGCCTGTCCCACGGCCTCCTCTCTGCTTCGCGGCCTGACCGTGCCCGTAGGGGCCTCCTCCCTGTCACCGGAGCTCCAGGCTCCCCCACCCCTGCAGGTCTGAGTCCTTCTGCCCCCTCTGCCGGGAAGCTCCGTCCCAGGGGCTCGTGGGGACCCCACTCGGGTCACCCTGGTCTCAGCCCCGAAGCCTCCGCACCAGAGGCCCACCCAGCGCCGGTAACAGGGTCCCACCCACCACCTTCCGCCATGTTCTCTGCTGGATTTCCCCGTCACTTGTCCTATTGTAAATTTCCTTCTTCACGTTTCTTACTTTTTGGCCCCCGACCCCAGCCCATGCCTCCCCGCGTGCGTACACGAGGCCGCGTCAGTTCTGCCTGCTGCGCGTAGGGCCGGGGCTGGCGGGGCCAGAGCAGGGCGTGTGGGAGCCGGGGAGGGGGCGGCAGCACAGGGGCCACCTGCGGTGCACACGGGTGGGACGGGCCGGCTGGGAGAGGCCCCACGTGAGTCCCAGGAGCTGAAAGAGCGCGCCCACACGCCGCCGCCCGGGCGGCCACACCTGGCAAACACATTGCCCGGCGTCTCCCAGCATCAATCCTGAGCTTTACGCTCAAGCCCTCCTGAAGCTGGAAGTTTAGAATTTCCTTTCTCTTTAGAATTCAGAACATCACAGAGTCCACAGCGCCTAGGGCCAGGAGAGAGGAGCAGCCGTCCTGGCAAATCACTGACCCAGAGCCGTGCGAGCATAGGCAGCTGCCTCCCTTATAGAGCTTCCCTTCAGAAGTGGTTCCATGCGTTTATTTTTGTCAGATTTATGGCCAATTCTCCACTGCTGCCATTAATCCAAATCTAATACAGGTGCAATGTGCACAATTGGTTGATCCCACTGGGGACAGAAGCTCTTCTGACACGAGCTGATCCATCTCGGGGAGAGCGGGTGCAGGGCGGAGCAGTCCAGAGACACATCTGTCCTGCGCCCTGTGGCCAGGCCGGCCACTAACTGTGAGGACAAAGTGACACATTGGCTGAGTGTTCACTCGCTCCCCTGTGGGTGCTCTGGGCTACGGCAACATTCTAGTGAAATATAAAAGCCAATCAGCAGAAAAAAAATTCCCTGCTTAAGCAGTTAAATTAACATTTCATTATTTTAAATTGAGTGATATCACCCCTCCCTGTGAGCCACACTTTACAGTTTCAGTAAGGACAAACCAACCGTGACGAGTCTGAGCGCTTCGTAAAGCAGCGTCCAACCTTCAAACCCCGACTTACGGCCCCTGATTAAGGTGTCACCGTCCTGTGTTGTTCGGCGAGTTGAGCCAGTTTGTGGAGACCAGTGAGTGTTAATGATGGAATCACCCTCACTCCGGTCCCTGCCGACGCACAGAGCAGCCAGGTGTCCCCAGACCCGCCTGTGCCCGCGACTGGTCCTGACCCGCTCCCGGGTCGAGTTGCGGCGCGTGAAGGACGAGGGCAGTCAAGTCCCTTCTCGGTAGCTTCAGGGACCGCGTGGTGGCCTTAGGGACTTGTTGGGGGGAGGGACTGCTCAGTCGGCCTCCGCGGCCAGGATGGATCTCGCCTTCACGCGTGGACGCTCGGTGCCGAACTCCGACCGTTCTGCTAGAGCCCGTTCCTCTCGCTCCCGCGCAGAACATCCCGGTCAGTAGGTTCCCATGACAGTGACTGAAACATGTTGTATCCAAAAAGCCCACAATTTAGTGATAAAACCAACTAATTCTTAAGTATTTGTATTCCCAAACACTGCGAAAGTTTTTAAACATCCTTCTCTGGTCATGGTTCTTACAGATTGCACCCCCGTATTTTCCAAGTGTCTGCACAGCAGATGCAGGAGGGGATTTCTAGAAGCCTAGATCCCAATCTTCTCCATTCCGTGCTCCCTCGTCAAACGTCCTCCCAGGCCCTGCACCGCAAGCGTCCCCGTCCCCACGCACCCTCAGCCCGCAGCCAGGCCCTCGCCGCGTCGCCCCGCCTTGTGCCCACCACGCAGGTGCCCAGTTGCCAGCAATTCCTGCAGGGACTTGGCCGATAGACGCTGTGAAACACGGACACCATGACAATGTCACACCCTAACGATCAGTTTTTTTAAATGAAAGGAACAAATTTTTCGCTAACAGAAAATCCCCTTTTTTGATCTTCAAATTGATATTTCTATTCTAATCCCCCCATAATATTCTTCCAAATGTAGAATATTTCATGCTTGAAAGTCCTTTATTTTTTCCTTTTATATATTCCTTTACTTTTACATTTGCTCTGTAGATATTCATGTTTATATTATATTTTGATATATTCATTTATTGTATTTTATACATTTATATAGTTGTATCATGCATTTATATATTTGCACATTCATATAATTTATATTGCATATTTAACATATTTATATATTTCATAAATTGCAACTTCAGATCTAGAAAATTTGCAGTGGGAACGAGGGTCTAAACGTTAATTGTTTTCTTCATGAGTGAGTTAATTTTTACAACCACCATTAGAACACAATTGATTAAATCAGCACGACTGTATTACAAATGTTGATAATTATTAAGCATAGAGGTAAATTTGTATTGGAATGAACTCACCGTTGAGAGGGAGGAAGTTTTAGCTGGTTCACGGGAAAGTTGGGTGAACCTCCACGTGTTGGCCAAGTGACCAGGCACCCGACTGACCTGAGGTCCCTGCTGACACCTGTTGTCCCAACATGATCACTAAGAGTCAACAGTGCTGCTTTCGCCTCCAAAGTATCCCACCCCATGAATTATACGGACACCCTACCTGTGGGGAATGAGACGTGCTTCAACAGCAGCCCCGTGCTTATTTTCTGCCTTTGCAGACGAAAGATCCTTAGAAACTTGTTCGTGTGACTATATCTTTGAAAACACAGTCTTGTTATAGCAACAAAGCTTGGTCCTCAAAATTCCTTCTGAGACACATCAGAAAGTGAACATATAATGAGCTATCCGAGACATAGCGCATGAATTTTAATTATATGTGCACCTTTTCTACTTAGGTATACCTTACTTAACGCAATATACTCAGAAGTAGTTTTTGATGTCAAATAGTAATAAACACACCTTTGCTGCATCATGCACTTTAAATATATTTTTTGTCAAAATATATTTTTACCAGTGGAATAAAACTGCAGATCGGTCTACTCGTGGAGAACACCGATATTTAACCTAATTGACTGAGTCCGTTCTCATTGTCAAATAGATCAACCAAACACGACTTCCTCTCTCTCAGAAAAGGCCTGACTTTATTTTTAAATGAAACAAATATATTAATGGTTCCCTGGTCAACTAGCTTACTTATAAATTTAGAACATTGCAGCAAGTTCCAAAGTTTCTGCAAGTTCATCCTTCTAATGAACATAGAATATAGGAAGGACATTCCGGGTGGTTTATGGTGCTTTGATTAAAGGATGGTGAAATACCACAATATTTCAAATTTTCTCTATGTTTGGAGCCTCAGAAGTTTCTTTCCTCCAGAGAAGTGCCCGGTACATTCTAGAAGGGTGGTAGACTGGCTTTGAAGAACAAGTGGGAGAGAACTCCAGGGAGGGGGCACAGGGGCACCCTGGGGGCAGCACACCCAGACAGACGGTGCCAGCTCGGGGTCCCCTGAGACCAGCCGAGTCCACCTGCTCCAGGTGTGCCCCCGGGGGGAGTCGTCTTCAAGCCTAAGGTCCCAGGGAAGCCACTCGCTTACGTCCCTTGAGAATGGTGTGCTATATTGGGGTCTTGCCACGTCCTTCTCCTCCCCGGCTCACACACCTGCGCACGTTCATTTCCGCAGAGAACACCCCCGCTGGGGCGCCTCCAACACGGCCCTGGCGCGGTGGCTGCCTCCCGTCTACGAAGATGGCTTTAGCCAGCCCAGGGGCTGGAACCGTGGCTTCCTGTACAACGGGTTTCCGCTGCCGCCGGTGGGTACCTCAGGCTGGAATTGGTCCCCATGTGCCGACACGGGTCCCTGGTGCCGGCGCAAACTGACCCTTCCTGAGATCTCGTGGCTGTGCCTGGGGAACCGTGCCGTGCTCTACCCCCCCACCCCTCCCTGAGATCCTGCGCCTCCTTGGGGTGGGGTCGCGGTCTCGGGGCAGCCTAGGAGCCCCTGGAAGGCTGAACTCACTCAGCGCGTGGAACAGTATAGACTCAGCTACGCTTCATCCAACTCTTACAGCTCCGATCTTGACAGTCACTCCAGTATGTTCAGATAAATTCCTGTATCCCTCAGGTAGGCCAGGTACAGCCAAAGACGCTTTTTAATTATCGATAACGAATGCGCTCATTTATGTAGAGGTGAAGATGATCACTTTGCTCCCAGAGGTGAATTTCTTTGCCTGACAGACCCAATCTGCTGGTCTATTTGCTCCCAACTTGACCATTCACTCCAATGGATAAGCCAGTCTGTTTGCTTTTATCCTGTATTTAGTAAGGGAATTCTCCAGAAATAAAACAGAGGCTGCTCTGTTCAGCCCAAAGAATGTTCTGGACTAGCTCCGCCCACCACACGGGCAACCTTCCCAGATGGCAGTTTGGCAAGAGGACCCTGCGCTCCCGGAGCTGGTGGGGACCAGGGAGCGTGGCTGAGGCTGCGTGTGCCCGGCGAGGCTGGTGTCAGTCACGTCCGTGCCGCCCTTAGCGTGCGGCGAGTTCTTGGCCTCAACTGGAGCATCCCTCACAGGGGGTAATAATAGCATCTCATACCTTGTGCTGGACACGGAACCAATTCAACTCCTGAGATTCTTGACTCTGTTATGAGGCTATGATTCTATAAACCCGTATTTGCTCGGATTACATGACTATTTAGATAAATCAGTGCCCAAGTATCTTTCGATGTGGACGATGTGTTAGCTTCCTTGTCCCGCTACAACAAATTACTCCAGATTTAGTGGCTTAGAGCAACACAGATTTCCCATCTTCCAGTTCTGCAGATCCAGAGTCTGGTGGGGTTTTCACTGGGCTCGGATCAAGGCGCCGGCAGGGCCGGTTCCTCCCAGGGCTCTAGGGGAGAGCCATTTTCCTTTGCCATTTCTAGAGGTGCCCATGTGCCTTGGCCCAGGCCTCGCCCTTTAAAGCCAGTAGCCTGGTGTCTTCTTGCCCTCCCTCCACACCCGCATCTCCCCTGGCCGCCGTCGGGAAGGGCCTCCGACCTCAAGGACCCCTGTGATTAGACTGGACACGCTCGGAAGTCCAGAGCAATCTCCCATCTCAAGCCCCGTAATGTAATCACATCTGTAGGTTCCAAGTATTAGGGCCTGGACATCTTTGGGGCCCTCTGATCCCCAAATATTCACATCCATTCCACATGAGAACACATCCATCCCATCTCAAGGACCCCCCAAATCCCACCCCATTACAGCGTCAGTTCGGTGTCCAAAACGCAACCCAATCTCACTGTTGAGAGCGTCTAAGTCAGGGATGGGGAGAATGTGGGCATGAGGCTTCCTGGACAAGAATCCTCTCCAGCCGGATCTGCGAAACCGGGAAACGGTTGTCTGTTCCCAAAACACGATGGCGAGACGGGCACGAAATACAGTTACAGACTTCCCACTGGAGACAGGAAGGGCTCGGGAGAAAAGAGCAGTCGCTGATCCCAGGCCACTTGGAAATCCAGCCAGGCAGACTCCACCAGGTCACGAGAACTCAGAACAGTCCTCGGTGGCCGGGGCTCTGCCCTCTGCACCCTGAAAGCTCAGCACTTTCATATCCGTTCACAGATGAGGAAACTGAGGCTGAGAGCCGTTAACCAACAGGCCCTCGGATCACCACGAGTCAGAGTCAGGGACCCAGGTCCAGGTGTGTCTCACCCAAAGCGCAGGCTATTCCCACCGTAACCACGGGGACTAGATCTCTGAGCACCCTCAGTTGTGTGACCAGGACCCACACTGAGAAATGTGTCACCTTCCTGCCGTGAGGCGCCTTTCTGCGTCCTGACAGACGTCTCTTCTTGCCCAGGTACGGGAGGTGACCAGGCAGGTCATCCAAGTTTCGAATGAAGCTGTTACGGAAGACGACCAATATTCTGACCTGCTGACGGTGTGGGGGCAGTACATCGGTCACGACATCGCGTTCACGCCTCAGAGCACCAGCAGAGCCGCCTTTTGGGGGGGAGTCGACTGCCGGCTGAGCTGCGAGAACCAAAGCCCATGTTTCCCTATACAGGTAGGTTTGATGTTTTCATTTCCATTACGAGACTAGTCAATGCCATTTAAAAGGTCAGTCAGAAAAGCATAGAATGAAACGCCGAAGTCTCCTTTTGCCCGATTCCAAGGGATGACTGCAGTCGTGAATTTCCATGCATCCCACTAGAGGAAGGTATCTGTCATGCGTGTATGTAACGTATACATGTGTGTATGCACACGCTTTTTTTCACATCCCTGTGTCATACCATGAGCACGCTCTGTGCCCGGTAAGGGTCACTTAGCAATAATTTTTATACTTCTCTCTATATAACCATGTGGAAAAAATTTGACTGTTTTATGACTTCTCGATATTCCATGTGTGCATTACAATTTATTTAACCACTTCCCTCACTCGTGAGCATGTAAGTTGTTTTAGCTTTGTTGCTGTTGTTACGCTGCCGCAGGTGATGAAGCAGAGAATATATTTGTGCCGAAATCTTGGTGCACGCACACGCCTAATGTATAAAGGGCAAAGTGGCTAAATCACAGAAGAGGTGCACGTGGGACTTTGATAGATACCGCAGAATTTCTCTGCATTAATATTGCGCTAATGTTCACTCTTACCAGAAAAAAAAGAGACAATACAGGTAGGGTTTTTAATTACTTTTCTTTAGAAAATAGCTTTGAAGCTGGCAAGGGACATTTTCTATTATATTTAAGAATGGAGATTGTCGGGCTCATGTCCTCAATAACATTCACTCAGTAAACCTTGCTGGGCAGCAATTCTTGCCGTGCTGGGCTGTGCGCTGGGCAGGTGGAAGGGAGGACAGCCCACCCCGGCTGTGCTTTGCCTGGGGGGCGGCCCAGACAGTGAACTGGCCCCTGCAGAGGAGGCCCCAGCTGGCAAGGCCCCCAAACAAAGTGGCCCAAAAGGAAGAATTTTGGGCTGAAGCCTTGTAACAACCACCATGTGGCCCCATAAGGGCTGCACCAGTCATAGAAATTGAATTCTAGGCTGGGCACGGTGGCTCACGCCTGTAATCCTAGCACTCTGGGAGGCCGAGGCGGGTGGATCGCTCAAGATCAGGAGTTCGAGACCAGCCTGAGCAAGAGCGAGACCCCGGCTCTACTGAAAATAAAAAGAAATTAATCGGACAACTAAAAATATATAGAAAA
>NW_012153652.1:649085-649797 GCF_000956105.1 Propithecus coquereli | reverse complement strand
TTACTCTGCAGATATTCATGTTTATATTATATTTTGATATATTCATTTATTCTATTTTACACATTTATATAGTTGTATCATGCATTTATATATTTGCACATTCATATAATTTATATTGCATATTTAACATATTTATATATTTCATAAGTTGCAACTTCAGATCTAGAAAATTTGCAGTGGGAACGAGGGTCTAAACTTAATTGTTTTCTTCATGAGTGAGTTAATTTTTACAACCACCATTAGAACATGATTGATTAAATCAGCACGAATATATTACAAGTGTTGATAATTATTAAGCATAGAGGTAAAGTTTTATTGGAATTAACTCACCGTTGGAAGGGAGGAAGTTTTAGCTGGTTCACGGGAAAGTTGGGTGAACCTCCACGTGTTGGCCAAGTGACCAGGCACCCAACTGACCTGAGGTCCCTGCTGACACCTGTTGTCCCAACATGATCAATAAGAGTCAACAATGCTGCTTTCGCCTCCAAAGTATCCCACTCCATGAATAATACGGACACCCTACCTGTGGGGAATGAGACGTGCTTCAACAGCAGCCCCGTGCTTATTTTCTGCCTTTGCAGACGAAAGACCCTTAGAAACTTGTTCGTGTGACTATGTCTTTGAAAACACAGTCTTGTTATAGCAACAAAGCTTGGTCCTCAAAATTCCTTCTGAGACACATCAGAAAGTGAACATATAATGAGCTATCCGA
>NW_012153652.1:627357-639255 GCF_000956105.1 Propithecus coquereli | reverse complement strand
GGCAACAGAGTGAGATTCTGTCTCAAAAAAAGAAAAAAGAAATTGGATTCTAGCCACATCCAGTGTCCCCATTCCTGGAGCAGGCCACTCTCTCTCACACAGCCTGGCTCAATCCCTGGACAAGCAGAGTCCCTCTTCGGAGCCTTCTCATCCAGCGCCCTGGGTGGCCCCAGCTGCCTGTGCCTCAGGCCGGGTGTTCATCTCCAGGTGTGTAAGAAGCGGAATCAGTGGATCAGGGGTTATGTTCACATTTTAATTTTAAGAGATTTTCCCAAATTGCCGTACAACACTGGATCACAAACTGCATTGTCTAATTGATTATTTCTCAGGAACCAGTAATATCATTTAACTCCTAAAATGTTCCAATCTGATGGGGGAAAATGATATCTTGCATCTTACATTACTGGTGTGAAAGCCTCTACCTACATCCTTTGTCAACCTAAAGGAAGAAGCTGAGACACAAAATGTAATTTAAAGAGTTTACTGGAGCCAAAGTGAGGACAGCTGCCCGGAAGACTCAGACCCAAGTAACCTCGGACGTGAGCTCCTGCTGCCTTTGTCACTGGGCTGTTAAGTAGGAGATGTCCGATTTCCTTAAGTACTAAGTTAGACGGTTGGTTATCTCTGACATTTCACTCTGACACTTCTTGGTTTATGTTTATTGTGAAGGTACATCCTCAGTCTTTCAAACGCGCGTTGTGTCTTGTGATTATGTTTTACATTTTTTTTGAGAAAATTTTGTGAAACCATGGATAAGTCAAAAATTCATGTTATTTTCAAATATGAGTTCCACTGTGGAACCAATGCAGCACACACAGCACAGAAATAGCAACAGAGTGTTGGGGAAGGATGTGGCTAATGAACACATAGTACATTGACAGTTTGAAAAGTTCTGTTCTGGTGATTTTGATCTTGAAAATGAGCCACGTGGTGACCCGAGACCAAGGTGGATAATGATGAGCTGAAAGCTGTAGTGGAAGCGAATCCATCTCAACCTACGTGTGAACCAGCAGCAAGGTTTGACGTTACTAGTCCAACAATATTGGACCATTTGAAACAAATGGGCAAAGTAAAGGAGCTGGATAGATGGGCCCCGCATGAATTAAACAAGCATCAGCAGAGAAATTGTCTCGAAGCTTGCCTTTCTTTGCTGTCACGACATAAAGGCAAAGCTTTTCTACACCATAATGTTACGTGTGATGAAAGATGGATTCTTTCTGACGATCATAATCATTTGGCACCATGGTTGTATGAACACGAAATGCCTAAACACAGTCTAAAACCGAGTATTCATCAAAAAAAGCTAATGGCGTCTGTTTGGTGGTCCAGCGCTGGTATTATCCACTACAGCTTCATGAAACCTGGTCAGTCAACCACAGCGGATGTCTACTGCAACCAACTGGATGAAATGATGAGGTCATGCTTGCGAGTATGCAGCTGAGATTGGTCAACAGAGACAGGCCAATCCTCTTGGAAGACAACGCTCAACCACATGTCGCACAAACAACGCTGCTCAAACTACAGAGGCTGGACTTGGAAACTCTCTGTCATCCACCGTATTCACCAGACCTTGCACCAACTGACTCCCACTTCTTCCAGGCTTTGGACCACTTCCTGCAAGGAAAAATATTCAATTCCCAAAACAAGCCATGGAAAATACCTTTCACGATTTCATGGCCACTCGCTCTCCAGGCTTCTTCGCTACTGGCATAAACAAGCTACCATTAAGATGGCAAAACTGTGTCGATAGTTTAGGCGCCTACTTTGATTAATTGTGCTGCTTCTTGTATGAGATATAATAAACTACACGTTTGATTCGAGGTGGGGCATTTCATAGTTAATGACCTAATAGAAGCAGGTTTTTAAAAGGCAAGAACGGAGAACAAGGACTGAGTGATACACAGTTGTTTGTCAGGAATCCTCATTGGTTTGCGGAACAGCATTGGTTGGTGATTGCTACACATTGTGTGGGTTATGGCACTCAGCATGGGGCATCATTGGGTTAATTTATAGCCACTTGTGGCCACAGCAAACAGTTTCAAGAGATGATTACTTAGGGGACCGCAGTCTCATTCCATGTCTCTCTGGGCCTGACAGTTTAGAGGCTCACATCCCTCAGACGAAAGTGTTTTCTCTCTCACTTCCACTCTTAGTTCTATTAAGTTGTTCCCTGTTTCGGTTAAGAATATATATACTCTCTGTAGATCCTAGACATTAATCCTTAGTTAGAGATGAATGCTTGCCTTTTAATTTTATTTATGGTGCCATTATTCATAAATAAGTTTGATCAATCTCTTTTTCTGTAGGACATACAATTTTATCTTTTTGAGCAGGTCTTTCCTATCTGAAAGTTATGAATATATTTTTCTATATTTTCATTTACAATGTTAAAGATTGTAGTTTTGATATAAACTTTATTAGGAATTTACTTTTATGAACAGTGTGAGGTATAGATCTAACGATTATTTTTCTAAGTGGGTGGTCATTTTAAAAATACTCCATTTTCCCCCCGATTTCAGAAGCTATCTTTATCACACGCTGAGCTACAATAATAATCGGTGTTTGCAATCCGGCTTCCACTGATGCATGTTCAATTACTGTAGCTTCAGACTGTGTGTTGGTGTTCAAAGGGCAAGAGTCCTTTTCTCTGTTTTTACATAATTAGCTTGTCAAGCTCTGTGAAAAATCATACTGAGATTTTGAATGGGATTACGTTTGTTTGTGCATGAATTTGGATTTTTTTTCGTCTTACAAAACTAAGCCTTCCTATTTAATGACAAGCACATCTTCCTGTGGGTCTCTCATTCTAGACCCTTCTGCTCTGACCCCAGGCTCAGCCTTAGCAGTCCTCAGGGTTTTGGTGGAAACTCTTTTTAATGCACAACCCGTGGACCTGGTACCCGCTCCTAGGGTGGGGCTGGAGCCACCGGGCCCTCCCCAGGCCCCTGGGACCACACGGCTGGACGGGCGCTCACTGGCCTGGACCAGGTGCTGAGGGCGCCTGCTCTGCCGCTTCCCGCACAAGCTCTGCCTCTGCCCCGAGGTCCCTGCATTGCACCAGAGTGGACGGAATCCACCTACAGCTCTGCCTCTCTCGCCCACGGAGCGCTGCAGAGAGTCCGATCTGGGCAGCTGTGGCTGGCGCACCCTGCTGGTGGCCACGCACTTATCCCCGGGTGTCTTCTCTGCCTCTGGTCTCAGTGCCCCACCCTGTGCCTTGCTCATAGAGAAGTGCTTTCCTCATCACTCAGTATAATGTAACCGTACGAGAAGACGGCCATGTTCAGTAAGCCAGAGCCTTGTGACCTTGGGTGAGCTACTTAACCCCCCTGAATCTCAAATGTCCACTGGAAGGTCCAGCGCCAGCCCCAGGCAGGGCCCAGCTGGGCTCGCCCACGTCAGGCGGTTTGGTGGACAGACCTGCGCGCCCTGCGCTTCCCAGAGCTCACTCACACCCAGCCCCGCCCGACGCCACAGGAAACCTGGAAATGCGGCCAAACGTGCTTTAGTTTCCCTCTCATGGTAGGGACGAACTGGGTCCGGACCAGGGTCTCCGCACACCCCCACAGTGGGCTCTGCACTAAACGGGGTGCTCCCCAAACCCGGTAACTCTGCCCACTGCGCTCCGAAAGGAAGCCCAGATCGTTGGAAAGAGGAGAGGTCGGCTCTTCCAAAAGCCGGGGGAAAAAACAAATGTGTGGGGATTCCAGACAGGCAGGGCAGGTGGCGGGGTGAGAGGTGAGGTCAGTCTGAAAGGGTCTGAGCTGGCAGGAGACAAGGCTTGTTAGGAGGGGACACCCCCGCTCCGGTCCGGCCTCCCGGGGCAAGAGACCCGGTGAGAAGGCGGGGAGGGCAGGGCGGCCGGACCACGCAGAGGTCTGGACATCGCAGAAGGGCGCGAGAGCCCTAAGTGACCCGGATATCCCTGTCCCCGAGCCCTAGGTGACCTGGATGTCCCTGTCCCCGAGCCTCAGGTGACCTGGATGTCCCTGTCCCCGCAGCTCCCCGAGAACGCCCCGCCGGCGCGCCCCGCCTGTCTGCCGTTCTACCGCTCGTCGGCCGCCTGCGGCACCGGGGACCAAGGCTCGCTCCTGGGCAACCTGTCCAGGGCGAACCCGCGACAGCAGATGAACGGGCTGACGTCCTTCCTCGACGCCTCCACGGTGTACGGCAGCTCCCCCGCCGCGGAGCGGCAGCTGCGGAACTGGACCAGCGCCGAGGGGCTGCTGCGGGTCAACACGCGCCACCGGGACGCGGGCCGCGCCTACCTGCCCTTCGCGCCGCGCGCTGCGCCCCCGGCCTGCGCGCCCGAGCCCGGCGTCCCCGGCGCGGCCCGCGCGCCCTGCTTTCTGGCCGGGGAAGGCCGCGCCAGCGAGGTCCCCTCCCTGACGGCGCTGCACACGCTGTGGCTGCGCGAGCACAACCGCCTGGCCGCGGCGCTCAAGGCCCTCAACGCGCACTGGAGCGCAGACACGACCTACCAGGAGGCGCGCAAGATCGTGGGCGCCCTGCATCAGGTAGGCGTGAGGTGCGGGCCAATCCCCGCGCCCTGTGGGTGCGCAGAGTCAGCCTAGGCGCACTGCACAGGCGGGCGCAGGATCGTGGGCCCTTCCTGGGGGTGACGGCTGACCCGGTGCCGGTGCCGGAGGACCCTCCCGGGCCCCTTGTCCCGTCCAGCCTCTCGGCCCCGCCGGGGTTATCCAGGACACCCGCAGCAGCGGCGGCAGCTCTGCCCCACAGCAGGGTCCGACCAGCGCTTCCCAGGTGCCATTCCAAGCGCCTCCCAGATTTTAACTCCTTTGACAGTTATCCCAACAATCTTTTGAGGTGAGTGGGCACCAGCGATTCTGATATTTGTGCATTTTGGAAACAATGGAGAAAACGAAGAACTTATTCTGTGTGAGCTTTCTGAATTAGCAAGTTAAACTGAGAGACTGTTAAATCTCTCTTCATTTACGACTACTTTAAAAATTGTATCAGACGGTTTTGAATGGCGGGTAAAGGTGGCCATTTATTAATTGTGTGATGTTGGAGAAAATTACTTACAGCTGTAAAATAGTTGCCGCTTTCACTGGTCTCACTGGTTGTATGAAGGAGAGAGTGGCTGTACAGACAGTTCCCGCTGCTGAGCCCCGTTGTGGGCACCTGACACCCCTCAGTGCACGGTGACCTGGGGGAAGGGGGTGCGAACCCCGTTCCGCAGAGGAGGAAGTTCAGTCTCGCCCGAGTTTGCACAGGGCCATGCAGGGGAGCAGGCTTCTGCCCCCACTCCCCGCTGCCACCTGTAGGTCCAGGCACCCGGCGGTCAGGCCAGAGAGTTCTAGGCACCCCACGGCCCCACCACGCCTGGCATTGACCCTCCAGTTGCTGGGTGCTTCCTTGGGGACAGGCTGGGCAGCAGCAGGGCTCGCACTTCTATCCCACACCTGGAGACACACAGAGCGGAGCAGTGTCAGTCAGGGCTGAGCCGGCGTGAGTGTGTTGGGGACAGGAGAGTTAGAAAGGAAAGCAGGGACCAGACACACGGAGTCTAAAACTGAGGCTGAAGTCTCTGAGGCCGGGCCCGGGTTATCCAAGACATGAGCTTGAACGCTGGGGTTTGGTCTAAGCAAGCTGCATTGTTGAATAGTCACTATCTTGCTTGACAGATGTAAACAGATAAGATCATTAAAATTTAAAAGGAATAACCATATAGAATTTGTGCAGGGAGAATTGGGGAAAATTTGGACGATAGCAGTAAAACATGACCAGGAACTTTGCCACTGTTTGAAGTACAAATGATCAGTGCTGCCAAGAAGCCGGGCAGAACTTCCCTCCCTTCCCTGTGCAGGGTGGGCTGTAACCCGGTCAGCCGGTGACCCGCAGTGACAGGAGGTGCCCCGTACAGTGTCCCAGGAGGTGAATCCAGGGACTATGTTCTCTGTCCCTGACTGTCAGCTCTGTGAGGACAGAGATTTTTGCTTAATTCTTTTTTCTAGCACCTTCAATATGCCTGGCAATAGGTAGGTGCTTGATAAACACATGTAGAGCTTGTGAATGAAGTGGAAATCCCAGGAATAATCCCGGAAGCCCTGTCCCCACTGTCCCTGCAAGGACAGGACTTGGGTGAACTCCAAGTGAGAGCTTCAGCCAGCCCAGCGCTCGCGGGGGAGCAAATGCCTCTCACTCCCGTCGCGACGGTTCACACAGGAGGAGAGAAGGTGACGTTGGCGTTCCGGGATTATTCAGGGGTGTGACTTGTTCAGTGTGTCCTGTACTAGCCTGTAGTTGCAAATTAGAGACACTTTAATTGTGAATTTCTGAGGATCCCACCCAACCTGGAGATCATGACGTCCTCTACTTCTCAGTAGGTGAAACAATGACAATAACATCGATCAATAAGGAAAGTATTTGGTATCTACCCTCCTCAACCCGTTTTCTGTGTGTTCTGCTTTTTTAAAAATGTGACCATTCTTTTCTCTTTGGTTTTATATTTCACTTTTGGATTTCCAGTCAGTAGGTCCTCTTTGGTGCTTTTTGCCAATACCTTCGAAACCTTACAAAAATAACGAGCTGTGTTTGATGTGTGGGTCGAGCCGCTGCCGGGACTCCAGCGGCGTCTGCAGGGCCCACGGTGACCGCATGGTCTCTCTCCTCTCCCGCGGTCTGGTGACTTAGCGATCTGAGTCTCTCTCCTCCTGAAAAGAGTCGTACAATGAAAGGGAATGTCAGGCCAGTTTGTAGCAGAGAAGTAGCACCCCCCACACATGCAGGAGCCGGCCGGGCCGACTCACACACCCTCAGGAAGCAGGAAGGTCTGAGCCTGGTTGGAGCCTCAGCCGGGAGGCTCAGCTCCTGCCCTGGGTCCACCACCCTCCACGAGGATCTGGCCCCTCTGACTCCTTTTGCACCACGCTGATGGGGGTCTTCTCCCGCAGCCGGCGGGCAGAGCACGCGTGCTGGGTGTTCCTGCAGGTGTCTGCCCTGGGTGGTCCTCTCGCCGGGGCCGGCATTGTCCCGGAGACTGCCCCTGCCGACGGGAGGTCCCGCAGAGCCCCTACTCCACAGGCCCTGCTTCCTGCCTGAGGACTCCCAGAGCACCCCAGGGTGCGTCATGACGCCAAACAGACTCAGATGCTCCTTTTGGCAAGACCTTGTGTGTCCTGTAGCAGGAAGAGAACTAAAAGGAAAAGCTTCCCAGCGCAGGTGGGACGGAGGCAGAGCGGGAGCTGCCGGGGAGTCTCGGGAGCCACTGGGGCGCAGCGCGAGGCCTGCAGGCGCAAATGCCTGGGCTGGATGCTTCACGTCCGGCCCTCAGACAGCAGACCGGGCTCCAGAGAACAGCATTTACTGCCCCGGACCTTCAAAGACCCACAGAAGTTTTAATCAGGATGTGTATGGAGGCAAGACCAGACCCCAGGGGGACACAAGACCCCCCGTGCACCCGTCTGAAGGAGGCGGGCGAATTCCTCTGTGGGGCTGGGCCTGCGTCCTCAGGGCAGCTCAGCTGCTGACCTTCCCGTGGCTCAGGAGCCTTTCTCCAGATCGCTGGCTCTTCCCAAAGACAGAGCGGGGGGTGGGTAAAGGCCTGCTCCTTACCCGTGGCTAGAAAGGTTCCAGGGGGAGAAGTTTCTGCAGTGGGTGCTCTCGTGACCCCCAGACCTCTCCCCACCCCAGCACCCCCAGTGTGGGCTGACAAGACCCCACGGTGGCTCCTCGCGGGGACTGGCCAGGCCCCTGCCTCCCGGCTGCACCCAGGTGCGGCTGAGCTGCAGCTCCCTGCGGATGGAGCAGAAGCAGAGCCGGCCGAGGCCACGCTCGGGGGGAGCTGGTCCCTCTCATCCGCCCAGAGGGTCCTCAGTGAGCCCCCGGGATCCTGTCTCTCATTTAGAACCTGGGCATTTTTGGAAAAATGCCAAAGGGCGTTTGTCTGCAGGAAGCAGGGTGGTGACGTGGGGAACGGCAGGAGTCGGGGGGTCAGGTGAGGGGCACTGACTGGATCTGTCTCCCCGACAGTGGTCACAGTGACCGCACCTCCGGGTCTGTCTGGCCTCCTCACTGCCTGGCCCCAGCTTCCTGCCACCTCCACCATGTCATTTTCCAAAACTCGGACCTCGCCTGTGCTTCCCGCTGCTTGGGTCGGGAAGGCCAACAGAGACCAGGCCACGAGCCCAGGGGCCACGAGGCTGGTGCCGGCAGGCCGGGGGCAGCTCTGGGACGCAGGCCACAGCAGGGCCCCTGCCGGGAGGAGACCCAGACCCGCCCACGCAGGGCACAGGCAGGCATGGGGCCGGCGACGCCCAGGTCTGAGGGCGCAGCTTCTGCCCAGCCCAGCAGTTCAAAGGCACCACTTCCCCATGCGACCCGCAGCAGGAAACTCCAGGAGGGTTTTCAGAATCGCCATGGATGTTCCGAGGAGTCCCTTGAAAGATTCGGGTTGCGAGGGCCGTGGGCCGTGCTTCTGCAGCTGGGCAGCTCAGGGGCCAGACCAGACCAGCGGGGCGTGAGGGAGAAACGCGCCTGCGGGTCTCTGGCAAGGCGGACGCTGGAGCCGGGGGACGTGCGAGGGGTGGGCCGCGGGCGCGGGGTCAGCGGAGCTGCGCAGAGCTGCACCCGCAGGGCCTCGGGAGCCAGGGCTCACGGGTCAGCTTGAGGTGGAGAGAGAGGGAAGGTGTCGTGGGAATAGCTTTGAGTTGCACGATGAGTCATCTCTTGTCCCTGGGCTGAAGAGAGACCATTTCCCTGCGATTGTGGGGAGAAGAAACCAAGGAGGGGGGACAGGAGTGAAAGGTTCCCGTGTCCTGGACGTGGAGAGCCCCGACCCTGCCCGACCTCACCAGCGTGGGGAGAGGAGCCTTGGCCGTGCATGTGGTCCAGAAACTTCGCTCACGTACTTCCCACCTGCTGTGACGGCTGTTGCGCGTCGTGGAGTCATGGCTGCTCTGCGGATGCTGGTGTCTGACACCGGGCTTCTCACCCCTGGGGGGCCAGCAGGGGACTGAGGTGCCAGCCTGGGGACGTCTGGAGGGAGCCTGCCCCTCCCGCATGTGCGGCCCTCAGAGGTGACGGTGGGAGCACCAGGGCTGGGCCCCTCAGCTGGAGGCAGAAACCGGGAAACAGGCCGGGCGCAGTGGCTCACGCCTGTAATCCTGGCACTCTGGGAGGCCGAGGCGGGAGGATCGTTTGAGCTTAGGAGTTTGAGACCAGCCTGAGCAAGAGCGAGACCCCGTCTCTACTAAAAATAGAAAGAAATTAATCGGACAACTAAAAATATATAGAAAAAATTAGCCGGGCATGGTGGCGCATGCCTGTAGTCCCAGCTACTCGGGAGGCTGAGGCAGGAGGATCGCTTGAGCCCAGGAGTTTGAGGTTGCTGTGAGCTAGGCTGACGCCATGGCACTCACTCTAGCCAGGCCAACAGAGTGAGACTCTGTCTCAAAAAAAAAAAAAAAAAAAGAAGCCAGGAAACAAAAACTCAGGCCACTTTGGTCCCCCGGAAGTCCCCAGTTATGTGCTTAGGAGATGCATTTTCTCATTTGGAAGGAGTGTGTGACAGGTATATAAATGATGTTTGTTATTTTTTAAACAACCTACTTGCCTTCCTGAACTGACAAGCCGATATAAGACTCGTATTTCCGGATAGACTCAGTCCTGTGACACTTCATCCTGGCGCATACTGACCAAAATATTCTCCATAAACGCCAAAATAATTTCACGCTGATTTTTCTGGCTGAAAAAAGGCATTGTTAAATCTAAAAGCAGAATCCTCGTACATAATTCTCCTGAGACCATGCGTCAGAGAGTAATTTCAAGACCCTCGATCGTGCTACGATTTTCCACTGACAGAGCACCGCGGCGTACAATGTGCTTTGATTGGAGCCTCACAAACGCTGTTGGAATCAAGCTTTACAATGACACGGAGAGGAAACTGCTCTCAGCTGGAGGTCACCCAGCCAGGATCACAGCCGCCGCCCGGGCCCAGCGAGCGTTGGCACCTGGAGGACCCAGGTGTTCCCATTGACGCACGACCTCCGCCAACAGCTGTCGCCGTCCTGGGGGCCGGTCTGTGTCTGGCAATATCCACGGGAAACAAACGAACAAAAAACATTTTCGAGACATTCAATCTGAGGCCTTCATTGCAGAGCGAGAAAACGCTGTTCACAGGCGCCAAACTGGCCACACGGTGCCTGCCCGAGCCACGTCACGGGCCAGTCACGCAGGCACCTCCCAGCTCTCGGCCGCTCCCACGTGCTGACATACTGTGTGTGTTCACTCTGCGCTGTGCCTGTGTCTGATGTTACATGATAGACCGTGTACATACAACCGAGCATGTCTTTTGTTCCTGCAAAACTGTGAGAGCGGCTTTTCCACATAAGAAAACAGAGGATCGGGAGGGTCGGACAAAGCTCTTAGTCACACAGCCAAGAAGTACGGGGGCAGCGTTGGAATTCGAGTTGGTCTCAATCCGGAGCCTCCGGGCCCAAGATTCCTCGATGTACCCATATTTCTTATCTGTGTTTTATGTTTGGGTGTCGGTGGGTTGCTCCTAGGTGGCGGGAGGAGGAGGGGAGGACACAGTTTGTGATGGGAACGTTCTATGTTTCTGATGTGGTGTGCCCGCCCTGCCCCACCTGGAGGGTGTTTGGGGACGTCTGTGACACCCTCCGTCAAGTCCCATAAATGCTGAGAGCTCCGGGCTCACCGGGAACGGCTGGCGTTCCTGTGCCCGCCGACGTGCTGGCCTGTTCCCGTCACTGAGTGACGTGACCCCCTCCTGTGACACCTCCGTGAGACGACGTCAGCCCAGGGACGTCCCTGCTTCTCTGTAGCTCTGACTCAACCCTCATCCTGGGCTTCCCCGAAAATCTGTGCCCGCGCGGAGGCTCACCCGACTTCCTTTCCACACAGATCATCACCTTGCGGGACTACGTCCCCAAGATCCTGGGCCCCGCGGCCTTTGAGCAGCACGTGGGTCCCTATGACGGCTACGACCCCACCGTGAACCCCACCGTGTCCAACGTGTTCTCCACCGCCGCCTTCCGCTTCGGCCACGCCACTGTCCACCCGCTGGTGCGGCGGCTCGATGCCGACTTCCAGGAGCACCGCGACCTCCCCCGGCTGCACCTGCGCGACGTCTTCTTCAACCCCTGGAGACTCATCCAGGAAGGTGAGAGCCTGCCCCCAAGTCGGTGGAGAACACTTCCTCCTCCCTGAGACTGGTCCCGCCCTGGGACCTGCCCGGGTGCTTCCTCCTTCCCGAGACCGGTCCCGTCCTGGGACCTGCCCGGGTGCTTCCTCCTTCCCGTGACCGGTCCTGCCCTGGGAGCCGCCCGGGTGCGTTTGCCCTCTGTGCACCTGCGTGTGGCTGGCGCTGCCCAGGTTGTCAATGTGTTTGGGGAAAAGGGCTTTTTCAAAGGCCAAACTGTTCCTCAAAAATGCCTCCTCTCACGTCGCTGAAGGTCTTCAGAATTCACAGGACAAACTGTTCCAGGTGTAGGTGACTGTTCACGGTTATTTCTAAAATACTGACGTGGAAATCTGATTTGTCATTGTGCGCGACAAGCACTGCTGTGACCGCTGTGTCGTTAGGCATCGTGTTTGTTCCATGGCCGCGGTCCACGCCATCAGCGTTAGAGGTTTAGCGGTCGGGTTATCTTCGGAAGTGAGTCACCGGGAAGAAAACGTTCCAATTCCCTGTGCGTTTTCCAGAAGGGTTTTCTTATGCTTCCCTGGTCCTTTCTTCCTGTTTCCTTTCCCGAGTTCCCTGTGTCTGTCTGGAAGCTTCTATCCCATCTCAAAAGCTGATTGACTCCATGCAGAGTGACGAGTGGGGGGGACAGTGGCTGGCGGGGCGCTCTGTGACCCCGTCCAGACGGACGCTTTGACGCAGAGCTTGTCAGAGGGGTCAGGGCTCAGCCC
>NW_012153652.1:600524-616122 GCF_000956105.1 Propithecus coquereli | reverse complement strand
GGTCCCGCCCTGGGACCTGCCCGGGTGCTTCCTCCTTCCTGTGACTGGTCCCACCCTGGGACCTGCCCGGGTGCTTCCTCCTTCCCGTGACCGGTCCCGCCCTGGGACCTGCCCGGGTGCTTCCTCCTTCCGACTGGTCCCGCCCTGGGAGCCGCCCGGGTGCGTTTGCCCTCTGTGCACCTGCATGTGGCTGGCGCTGCCCAGGTTGTCAATGTGTTTGGGGAAAAGGGCTTTTTCAAAGGCCAAACTATTCCTCAAAAATGCCTCCTCTCACGTCGCTGAAGGTCTTCAGAATTCGCAGGACAAACTGTTCCAGGTGCAGGTGACTGTTCACGGTTATTTCTAAAATACTGACGTGGAAATCTCATTTGTTACTGTGCGCGACAAGCACTGCTGTGACCGCTGTGTCGTTAGGCATCGTGTTTGTTCCGTGGCCGCGGTCCACGCCATCAGCGTTAGAGGTTTAGCGGTGGGGTTATCTTCTTAAGTGAGTCATCGGGAAGAAAACGTTCCAATTCCCTGTGCGTTTTCCAGAAGGGTTTTCTTATGCTTCCCTGGTCCTTTCTTCCTGTTCCCTTTCCCGGGTTCCCTGTGTCTGTCTGGAAGCTTCTAACCCGTCTCAAAAGCTGATTGACTCCATGCAGAGTGGCGAGTGGGGGGGACAGTGGCTGGCAGGGCGCTCTGTGACCCCGTCCAGACGGACGCTTTGACGCAGAGCTTGTCAGAGGGGTCAGGGCTCAGCCCGCCCACGCCGTGCTGCCCAGGTGGTGCCGTGGGGGCCCCCTGAGGCCAAGCTGAGCCCACATTGCACGTAATCGAGGGCCCACACGCCATCGGGGGACAGACCCTGAGGGCGATTGATCCGTCTCCCGTGAGGGTTTGGGAGGTGGTGGAGCGGGGTCCCCAGGCGCCCTGACCCCCCTTAGCTGATTCTCTCCTTTTACTGTTCTGGACGTCAGACTTCAGCCAAGGCCTCCTCTGGCTATGGCGTTTCTGCTGCTGAAAAGCAAAACGAACCCCTTGAGTGTCTCCCGGGCCCCTTGGTTCCGAGATCCATTTTCCACGAGCCACCAGGCGGTGCCAGCTCAGTGGTTGACCCACCAGCACCGGCAGCGAGGATGTTCAGTGGATGTTCAGTGGAATCCCGTGGGGCGAATTCACAGACGCACACAAAGATGTTTGCGAGGATAAATGTCCCTGAGGAGCTTCCCAGCCTCTCTGGAGCTCGGTGGCAGCCCCTTGCCTCTGGTGGCGTCTTCCAGGTGGCCTGGACCCGCTGCTGAGAGGCCTCCTTGCGAGCCCGGCCAAGCTGCAGGTGCAGGGCCAGCTGGTGAACCAGGAGCTCACGGAAAGGCTCTTCGTGCTGCCCAACTCCAGCACCCTGGACCTGGCGTCCATCAACCTGCAGAGGGGCCGCGACCACGGCCTGCCAGGTCTGGGGACCCTTGCCCTGCCCCGCCCACGTCTGAGCGCAGGAGGGAGGCACAGGCCTGCCCGCCCGGGCCCTCGCCCTCGCGCTGCCCTGGCCGGAATGCCCTCGCTGCTGACGCCGGCCCGGCCGGCTCCTCCGTGTCCTCAAGTCTCGCTTAGCGAAGCCATTGGAGCCAACGGCGCCAGGAGCAGGACATGCCCTGCCTCCCGCTCCAAGCGAGACGTGGTGGAACGTGAGAATCCGTGTTCCCACTGGCCTGTCTCCCCCAAGCAGAGCGGCAGCTCCATGAGGAAGGGCCTGTCCCGCTGCCGCTCACCCCACCCCAGAACCGCGACTGGCCCCAGCGAGTGCTCCCGAGTGTGTGGCGGGCGAGTGAACACTCCGCCCCGGGAAGGAGACGCGCCACCCTCTCTCCCAGCTCCGCTTAGTCCAAGCAGGAGGCCCCACGAGGCCCCCGATGTCCTGGCTCATGGACGCCCCAGCAGCCCTCAGGAGCCGGCCCCGTCCTGAGTGTGTGTTTCTGTGCGTGTGCACGTGTGCGTGTCCGTGTGTGCACGTGTGCATGTCCGTGTGTGTATGTGTTTGTGCACGTGTGTGCATGTGTGTGCATGTGTGTGTATGTTTGCGTGTCCGTGTGTGCATGTCCATGTGTGCGTGTCCGTGTGCACCTGCATTTAGACAGGGCCTGCCGTGTGCACTGGAATGAACCAGGCAGGGACGGAAACAAAGAGAAACCATAAAGAACCCAGCGAGTGCTCTCAGCAGCCTCAGGGCAGCCACGCCAGAGGGCGCGAGTCAGAGGCCCAGGTCACCGGCCTGGAGGAGGCACTGCTAAACGCAGCAGAGTGGGGTGGGGTGACGGAAGGAGGGTGTGCAGAGGCCGGGGGTGGGAGACCTGGGTGTGCAGAGGCTCGGCTGGGCCCTGAGAGAGGCTGGGCCCTGGGGGACCGAGCAGGGCTGTGCCCGGCCTGCAAGGAGAGGAGAGCGCCCGGGCAGTGGCAGATGGCAGGGTCGTCAGCGCAGAGCTGCTTGCTCAGACAGGCGCTCGCGTGTGCCCCTCCCCGCGTGAGGAGAGCGAGGGAGCTGGCTGCACCGGCCGCCTCTGCATCCCGCTGTCCTCGTGGAGCGGAAGCTCCGAGGGGTGAGGACAGGCTCAGCGGCTCTGCAGACGAGACTTGAGCGCAGGCTCTGTGGTAACGCAGCTGTCCTGGACGCGGCAGTCTGGCCCTCTCTCCCCGCACGTTTAGGAACAATCTCTTCAGCAAGAGCCCTGAGGTCTTGCCGGAATGTTCTAGCCTGGCGAAGGCCACAGGGCGTAGGGCAGTGCAGTGGCTTCTCCACGGCTGTGGAGTCGCAGGACCCTGGCTCTGCGCTCGCGGCTTTGGGTGGACGGCAGGGGAGTGAGGTGGGCCGCCTGGACCCCGGATCTCGGGGAAGACGGGCCCCTGCCCCTCTTCCCCGCAGGTTACAACGCGTGGCGGCGGTTCTGTGGGCTGCCTCGGCTGGAGACCCCCGCCCACCTGCAGGCGGCCGTGGCCAACCAGAGCGTGGCCGACAAGATAATGGCCCTGTACAGGCACCCGGATAACATCGACGTCTGGCTGGGTGGCCTGGCGGAAAACTTCCTCCCGGGGGCGCGCACGGGCCCCCTGTTCGCCTGCGTCATCGGGAAGCAGATGAAGGCCCTGAGGGACGGCGACAGGTGGGTACCTGGGACGGGCCTCTGCCGTTTCCCACGGGGGGTGGCCGTCCACTCGGGTTTTGCCGGGGCGGCCAGCTCCGGGCTCGAATTCCGGCTGCCGGGTTCGGTGTTCAGGCGACCCGGGCAGGAGGCTCCGCCAGCCAGTCTCCTCGGCCCTGAAGCCACTGCCACAAGGTCGGTGCGCACAAAGCACGGAGCACAGCCGCAGCACTTAGAGCGAGACGACTGCCGACTGGCCCACACGGCCAAGCGCACGAGGAAGCGGGTGGTTGCTGAGAACAAGCTGCGTTTTAAGGTTCCTCTGGGGCCGCCTTGGCCGAGAGGGGTCCGTTCAGTCGTTGGGGGCCTTAGGGTTTTATTTAGTTCCCAAATATGTCCCCGGTACAGAACTCTGATGAACTGACTTACAGACAGTGGGGCCTCTTCGTCACATTTTCAGAGGGATTCCTCCCGTGTAGCAGGAGAAGAGCCTCACATGACGAAGGGGACACGTGGCCTGGTGGCACTCGTGTCAGCGGCCTTGCCAGGGAGCTTCGCGTTTTGAGAGAAAAGTGGGCCTGGACTCGCCGACGCCGCAGTTCACGATTAATCGCGGCCTGGAGGAGACACGGGTGGGGAGGGCGGGGGCTCCAGTCGGGGCAGCACCTGCTGCCACAGCCGGGTGTCCCGTCACCCCCGTTTCCGACACCGCTCTGCACGCAGCCTGGTGAGGTGCTCGGTGAGGACAACGGCCGAGAACCCTTCTGTTCACGCTGTTCCCGGTCGCTGGGGAGCCCTGCCTCATGCCTGCTGTGTCCCTGGCGCCTTCTACCGCCCCCCACCCCATACTCAGTGGGGCCCCCGGCTGGGCCGACCCCCGAGGGGCGGCGAGTCCGCACAGAGCAGGGCGGTGGGTGTTCGGTGCGTGCTCCAGAGAGAGTGGCCCCGGAGGGTCCGGGCGTCCTGCTCCTACGCTGCTCTCTCTCTCTCTCTGCAGGTTCTGGTGGGAGAACGGCCCTGTCTTCACGGACGCGCAGAGGCGCGAGCTGCGGAAGCACTCTCTGTCCCGGGTCATCTGCGACAACACGGGCCTCGCCAGGGTGCCCGCCGACGCCTTCCGAGTCGGGAAATTCCCCGAGGACTTTGAGTCCTGCGAGAACATCCCTGGCCTGAGCCTGGAAGCGTGGAGGGAGGCGTCCCCCCAAGGTGACTGTGCGCCTCTTCTCACGCGGCGGTCCCGTGTGTCGGCCTCATGAGGACAGTGCCCCCCCTCCTAGAAACCGTGTTTAAATCTGCGCTGTTCAGAAACGGCGCCCGGGCCCTGCCTCACGTCCTCTGGGGGCTGGCGGGGGCGGCTGCGTCCTCCCGAAGGGAGGAGGGACCTGGGGGTCTGGGGAACGTCACTCGGCCTGGCCCCCGAGGAAAGCACACCTGCGTGCCGCCGTGCAGGAGCTCGGGGGGTGCGCGCCCCCAGCCTGGCACCAGCCCTCCGGGCCGCGCCCTCTGCTGCGGGGTCTGTGCTATGTGTGGGGGCCGTCCAGCGGCTCCCCTGGCCTCCCCAGCCAGGTCCGGGGGCACCTGCCGAGCTGTGGCCGCCACAAATGAGCACAGAACCGCCCACGTACTGTGCGCTGTCACCCCGCGGGGAGGCAGCAGGTGAGATCACGTTTTTAAGAGCAAACAGGGATCGGCATTTGGTTTTACAGAAAAGAAGTCTCCTGGGAAGACGTAGGACTTACACAGAGCTTAAAGGTTATACGCACACACACATGCGCACAAACACGTACACACAGACACACAGCACACACCACACACATACACAGACATACACACGCACACAGATGTATATACAGACACACACAGCACACATAGCGCGCGCGCACACACACACACACACCCCTTCGCAGCTCTCACACTAAGCACAGGGAGCCAGACAGCAGGTGAACCCCCGAACCCCCTCTTCGACGGCCCTGTCTCCAGACAGTCAACCCAGGGTCCAGGAGGTCGGCAGGAAACGTGAACTCTGGGGCCACGGCTTGGCCACGGCCAGTGCGTAGTTTTCCTTTCTCGTGGTCTGACTGCGTTTTGACCTGTCCGTGTTACACAGACGACAAGTGTGGCCCCCCGGGGAAGGTGGACGACGGGGACTTCGTGCAGTGCGAGGAGGCCGGGCGTCGCGTGCTGGTGTATTCCTGCCGCCACGGGTACGAGCTCCACGGCCGAGAGCAGCTCGCCTGCACCCCGCAAGGGTGGGACTTCCAGCCCCCGCTCTGCAAAGGTCAGTCGGTCAGCGGGAGTGTCTTTTGATGACAATCACAGAAACTCCACGTTTCAAACATAAACGAAGAATGAATGTCATTGAGTCTCCCCTCCGTCACCAAAGTGCCTCTGAGCCGGTCGCCTGCCCAGGGAGCTCCGGGGTGGGGAGGGGGCTGTCCCCGTGGTTGGCCACGGCCCAGGTGAGTGTCTGTCTAGATGACGACACATCGAGACAATGGCCCCAAATCACGGCCCACAGGGTCGCAGGCCAGGGGAGGGGACGGGGTCTGCACGTCCCAGGCAGGGCCGCAATAAAGAGCCCACAGAGCCAATTTCTCACACGGAACACAACAGACGTCCCTGCTCCAGGAAGCCACCGAGTAAGGCCACGTCCGCCACGGGGCAGGTGGCTTCCAAGCCCGTGACTGCAGCCTCCTCACGCGCTTGGGCTCCTCCCCCGATCTTCCTCACGCTCGGGGATCAGGGAGGAAGGGGAGGCACTTGCAGGGCACACTGCGCTACGTCCCCTGAGCCCCTCCCCTCCAAGGCATCACCCGGGAGCCTGGGGGCCAGGTGTGTCGGACAGCAGGGCCTGACAGCAGAGCCCAGTCCTTGGGTCCCACCGGACCACTCTGCGAAACAGGGTGAGACCCCCGAGGGGGAGGCCCCGGTGTCAGGAGGCCCCGGTCCGCCGATGAGTTCAAAAAACGCTCACGACAGAACCCGAACCTCCTGCCTGGGGCGGGGTTGGTGGAGGAACATTCTGGCCAGCGCTCAGTGGCGGTCACTTGGAAGGCCGGCCAGTCCTTCCGAGGCAGCCTGTGGAGGGGTCGGCGTCAGACTCAGGGCCTGGCTGGGCCACTCGTGACCAATGGCAGCGGGAGACGTGTCCGAAGAGAGAGAGGAACTGAGGCAAGAATGCGGCTGGTTTGCAAGCGGAAATAAAAACAAAGTCGAACTTTTTTAGTTTTTGCTCCAGCTGTGTTTGGGGTCTGGTCATGAATGATCATAGAGAAGGAACAACGTGAGACAACGCCCCAGAGAACAACGCAGAGCACGCTTCTCCCAGAGAACTTTCCGGAAGCCTCACGTGCCAGCAGCCCTGCTATTGTTATTAATCCAGCCACCACCTCTGCTACCCCAGCCTGTCCCGCTCTGGAGCTGATCCCTCGGCAGCAAGAGTTTAACAACGTGGATATTCCTCGTGTTGCTTTGGCTCAGGGCCTGGGCACCCCTGACGGGCCTGTGCCACCCGCGATTCCTGGTTTCCCGCGTGGCTGCAGTCGAGAAAGACGCGCGTGCTCCGGGGTTGGCACATCGCACGCTCTACATCCCGCGAGCCTTCCTGGGTGTGCACCTCACTCGTCCGCCTGCGTTCCTTCTGCCTGACGTGGCTGTGGGTTTCAGACGTTCACGACCCCATGGCTCTGCGCACGAGGCTCCGCAGGTACCGGTAGCAGGGGCGCAACACCCGCGCGGGGACCAGCAGAGGGGACCCGCCTGTCCCGCTCTCCGGCTGTGCGGACCGACCTGTCCTGCGGTGACCACACTCGGACTGTCCAGCCTGCGAAATGTGGCGTGTCCCTCCGGCCTCCTGAACTTCACAAATGCCGTCACGATCGTTCTCCTGTTCCTGAAATTGTTTCACCCCCCCGTCCCCTCCCCACCTTTTCCTCCCTTGATTTTTCACTCCGAAGTCAGCAGCTCCCTAAAGCCAAGATCAGCTGCACTAAGGACTATGTCTAGCAGCCTGGGTGCTCCCCGGGGCACCAGGGCCCGCGCCCAGAGCGAGCGCCCAGGCTGGGCTCAGCGCACGGCAGCGGCAGCGTCACCGGGGAGCTTGTCAGACCTGCAGTGCCTCGGGCCCACCAGCCCCAGAGCCGGACCGGCACTCGCCCCGAGACCCCATCAGAGAGCACATCCCGGCGCGGGCCGCCCCTTGGGGCCAGCGTAACTCTGTGCAGCCCACGCTCTGTCTCCGCAGCCCACGCTCCCCGCCCTCGTGCCTGGGCCTGTTCAGCAGATCCTCCATCTGTCGCCCCAAATGCAGAGCCTCCGCACACCTCCGTGTTTCCGAATGTAAAGTGAGGATGCGGATAAGGTGCCACTCATTGGTGTTCCGATTTAAATTAATTTTATTAACTAATGCAGAGTGTAAAGGACAAGGCGCAAACCTGTTGTTAGTACAGTCAGTGCTCGAAAGCCACGGCCACGGCTGGGGATCCACGCCGTGCACTATCGCTCTGCGTAGACGAGTGGTTTGTCTGTTGACCTGGGTACGGTCCATGACCTGCCACTAAGTGCAAATGCACGTGACGGAGAATTGAGGACATTGAGAATCATTTAGGTTTCTAAAGCAGTGAAGCGTATTTGTGTGTCATCTTAGTGTCGTGTCGTCACGAGCCCGAGAGCCCGGCAGTGCTGGGACGTGTTACAGCCGCTGCCACGGCAGAGGGACGGGCAGAGGCAGCGAGATTATTGACTTTTTGTCTGTACAACTCTTTGGTTTTCGGCTTATTACATCAGTAGTTAAAATACAATATCTTAAAAAGAAACCAATGACAAAAAGCTCAATGAGGAAAGCCCTGGGATAAATGCACTCAATTATGTACACAGACATTGTTGCCGTGTCTGTTCCCTGCACTAGAAGTTTCTAAATCAAGCATTGCAAGAAAAAAAATAGACCGAGTATACCGTCAGCGGAAACTTCACTTCCGTGGTAAGCTGATGTGAACATACGTGTTCAGGCGGATCCGGGATGAAATGCGTGTATCAGCGTGTCCACAGTTCAGAGAGGAAGCGACAGGCCTAACTGAATTTTTAATTCAAAAGTCAAATGAGATTTGCTGCTCTTTTCTCTGTTTAAATCCTACTTATCCTCTACAATTCATCCAGGTAAAAACCTGATGAAACAAAACAAGCAAATGAATTGTAATAAGTCTCATCCGAGAACTTTGAAGCTGTGAATTCCAGACAGATAAAAGCTTGAGTCCGTGGCCTTTTATAGGAGCTATTGCCAAGAGGTTCTGCAGTCAATGAACGTGAATAAGTTCTGTGTCATTATGGAAAGTAAGGTTTGCGGTCAATACAGACTCGCTTAGAGACCGAAACATCTGTGCAGATGTGCGCTGGCTGGGCGTGGGGATGTGGGGACGCCATCTGCTGCTCTTCCTGAAACTCGAGGTCAAGCGGTTGGAAAACGAAGCCCGGAGCTCTGTGCGGGTCGAGGCGGGAACCCGACACTGTGGGCTGAGGCTGTTCTCCATCTCTGCTGCGAGGCGCGGGTCACCCAGCCAGCGTGGCCGTGTCACACCGCTCAGTGCTGACCTGGGGAGGAGACCTGGACGGCACCAGCCCTGGCTCGGGCTCTGGCAGAACGAACTGACCCAGGCAGAGTGCCGCGGGCTGACCCGGGTCCCCAACGGTGAGACGTTCACGCCCCAACCTCCGGCACCTCGGATGCGACCGTATCAGAGACAGGGTCCTCGCAGAGGCTGTCGTGGTGAAACGGAGTCATCGGGGCCCCAATCTGTGCCTGGCGTCCTCCTACGAGGAGGAGACTGATGCTCACGGAGGTGACCGCCTGCAAGCCCAGGACCGGAAGGAAGCGTCTGCAAGCCGAGGATGTCTGAGGACCACCGAGGACCGCCGAGGGCTGCGGAAACCACCAGCAGCTGGAAGAGACGAGGACGGCCCCCCGAGGCCCTGCCGACTCCTCGATTTCAGACGCGTGGCCTCCAGAGTGCGAAGGGCAGGTTTCCGTTGTTCTGAGCCACAGCTGTGTGGTGATCTGCCGCGGCAGCCACGGGACACTCTCCGTGGGATGAGTCCCAGCTCTAGGGCCGGGTTGGGGGGAGGAGCTCAGAGGGGACCCCCAGGAAGGGACGTGTCGGCAAACGTGGGCAGCGGTCGTGGCTGCGACCAGGGACGGGCCCTGCGGGGCTCCTCTCACGTCCCGTTTCGTGAGGAAGAGGAGGAGAGCTGCTGCCTTCGTGGGCGATGACGTAGCTCTTCCACGTGACGGTGACAGCCCCACGCCGCAGGGAACACGCCCGGCCCCGGGCAGGCTGCAAACTCGGCCCCACAGCTCAGCTCCCGCTTCCAGTCCGCACTGTGGGCGCACGCGGGCGGGTTCCGGGCCCCGTTTCACCAAGAAAGACGTCGTATGTCGAAAGGCCGCGACGTGGCTGACCACGAACAAGGCGTGTTAGTAACGGCTGCGACCCGAGGCAATGACGACAGCTCACGCTCCCACAGCTGCAGCTCTCCGAAGTGCCTTCGCCTTCTACCTGCTCTCACGCGACGCTGCCATCCGCACTGCCGGCGTCGTTGATGCCACGGCGACGTGTGAGCTGCGACGTCCCCCACCCCCGCTGGCAGCCCCTTCTCCCGTGTGCGTCTTCAGCTCCCACACGGCCCTTCACAGGCCCCACAGCCAACGCGTCTGTCCCTGCGGAGGCCAGCGGGGAGCTCTGGCCGCGGACCCTGCCCCAGGAGCGGAAGCTGTGGGCAGCGGACCCGCCCTGGCCGGCCTGCGCGGCCCATGTGTGTCACCCGCACGGGTCACAGAGGCTGCTCACGTCCACATGTGCTCTGGGGTCCCTGGTGGCCGGAGTCTGGGCCGAGTCCAGCTTTTGTCTGGAGACCCTGGGCCAGTCCCTCCCGCCGACCCCGGGTGCAGGGGTGCCGGGGTGCAGGGCCCTGCGATGGGGGGGGCAGCCACTTTCATCCCCTCCCGGCAGAGCCCCACCTGGAAGCGCAGCGCGCGGGGCGTTGTGGTGAATGTTGTGTTTATGGAGCGCGTGTTCAGTGGTGCATCATGCTTTTCTTTGATATTCTGCTGCTGGTTTCCTGGAGTTGGTCAGAAAAGAAACACAACCTAGAGCAAAGGCTGTAGAGTGAGTTATGTGGAAACACGAGCCTCAGAAATCAGAAAACAGGTCAAAGGTTTTAGACCAGGGCGAGTGGCGCGGTCCTCGCCTGAGCACGGGGCAGAGCCGCCATGGCACCCCGGGCTGTGCCAGCTGCGCCAGGACAGGAAATCCAGCCACGGATGGGCCCGTGCCGGCCTGGGTGGCAAACTCTGTGGCCCGGACAAATGCTGCGAGGAGGGGGGGAGGGCAGAGCCCTGGTTCTCGCCCCGAGAGCACCCACCGGTCAGGCGGGCTGCGCGCTCCTCCCCGCGGCCTCCTTCCCTCCGCGCCTGCCGCAGCCAGACCTGCACCCTCCCTCCAGGCGTCCGGGCTCCTGGGCAGGCGCTGGCACCCCAGGTCTGAGGGGGGCCCAGGTGGGACCGCCAGAGACCCTGAGGGCAGGAGCCTGCGGCACAGCGAGCACCGGCGCGGAGTGAGGCCGGTGATGGAGCCAAAGGAGGCCCAGGGGCCCGTCTGGAGATGGGCAGGAAAAGCAGGTGCAGCCCGCGGGGTCAGAGCACGGCCGCAGAGGGAGCCGGTGACCGAGACCCTGGCAGGACGCAGGCCCAGGCCGGGAGGACCGGGTGGGCCGGGGGAGGACGGCGGCTGGAGCCGGAGAGCGCGGGTAGAAGGGCCTTGGCGGCAGAGCCCCGTGGGGGAGGCGGAGCCGGTGCTTTGCTGTTCTCTGCGGACGTGGCGGCCCAGGCGAGGGCCTGGCCCCCGCGGGAGCTCCCCGCACAGACGGGGCTCCCCTCACCGCGCCGCCCTGGCCTTGTTGCGCAGATGTGAACGAGTGTGCGGACCCCGCGCGCCCTCCCTGCCACGCCTCCGCGCGGTGCAGGAACACCAAGGGCGGCTTCCAGTGCGTCTGCTCCGACCCCTACGTGCTGGGGGACGACGGAAGGACCTGCATAGGTGAGGCGCAGTCCCTCCCGGTGCCCGCTGAGAATTTGGCAAAAACGAAACAAAACGCGCTGCAGGTGGTCACCCGTCAGTGACCGTCCCTACCGGGGAGGGGAGAGAGGCTGCCGCCGAGGGGAAGCAGGGTGTCCGCTCCGCGCGCTCTAGGTGGCGATGCGCTCGGGGTGTCCTCTGACCGGGTGCACCAGCAGGACATGGGGACTTCCAGGTGGAGTCCCCACGGCACACACCGTCCTCCCCGGGACAGCCCTCCTGTCCTCTGTCCCAGCTGGGCTCTCGTGGGGCGGGTCCTTCCCCATGGTGTGGCCGGGCCTGCCGTGTGCTGGGCACGGTCCGAACATCCATCTGCGAATCCCCCAGTGCACGGCTTCTCTGGGGAAGCTCTGTTTTAATCTCCGCTTTACAGAAGAGGACACTGGAGAACAGAGAGGTTGAGCAACATGCTCAGGGTCACACAGCCACTCAGCTGACCCGGACAGGGCAGAGTGGGTGTGTCCCCGAGTCAGGCAGGGCCAGGCCCTCCCAGGCTCCACTAACCAGGTCTCGTCTGTGCCCCAGACTCCGGGCGGCTCCCGCGTGCGTCCTGGGTCTCCATTGCGCTGGGCGCCCTGCTGGTCGGCGGTGTGACGGGTCTCTCCTGGGTGGCCATCTGCCGTTGGTAAGTCCCCCGTCCCTCCACCGCTGTCCAGACAACGCGGTTTCCTGCCCTTCGGGCGCGGCTGACGGTGAAGCCGCTTTGATTCTCTGAAGCTCGTGGAGATTATGGTGTCTCCAGGCCTTGATTTAAGAGCTGTTTGTGCCGTGTTTTAGCCTTTCCGGCTCTTCCTTTAGGCTTTCAACAGTGAGGAGGACCGGGCTTCGTGCGCCTCCGGTGCCGCCAGGCGTCTGCGGGTGGAGGTCGCCGGGCGCTCTGTGAACGTTGAATGATGGCGCGGACACATTCCCGTGCTGGGGTGCAGGTTCTTACGCAGGTTTCTCGGAGCAAAGGGTCACCCGTGGATAAAAAAGTCTGTTCTTCACTCGCACCCTCCCTAAGGGCGGGGGCTGCTCCGCCGTCACCCACGGCTGCGCCCGAGGCCGCGTTCCTGTCCCACTCCCAACCCCACGTGGACCGATGAGGTTTCCAGCTTCTTCTCGCCACGTAACCGATCCCGAACCTTCTCCAAGTTTCGCGCTGACTCGCCGGGAAAGCCCAACCCTCGGGAGCAGGAGAAATCGTGCGGAAGTGCCCGCAATGCCTCTGCCGGGAGAGCCCCAGGCACCCGCGGCCCCCGAGGCCCCTCCCAGGAGCCCTCCGTTTCCGACGTCGCCCTCACCCGGGGGAGGCCGCCATGCCAGCTCTGGGGAGGAAGTGATTTGCCTCGGGTCACACGTTTCCTCCCGCAGCCCCCAGCCACCTTGGCCCGGTTGGACCTGACGTCATCACCGCTCTTGGGTCCCCCTGGCCTGGCCTCTGGCGCTCGCACCCTCATGCGCCACCTGCTGCCACCTGAGTGCCAGGTGGTCCCCACGCCGCCTCCCGAGAGCCCGCGATGACCCGCGTGTGTGCAGTGCCCAATCCCAGCTCCCTTCCAGACGGGCCCAGGACTCTGTGGAGAGGCAGGTGGGGTCAGGGAGCGGGACGGGCAACGCGGGGCAGAGGCAGGAGGGCGGCACGGGCCAAGCTGAGTGGCCAGAGGGGGGGCAGGGGGTTTCTGCTCCATTTCTGCCGAGATCAGAGAGCCGTGAGATGTCGTCCGACCAGCCAGAACCCATTTCCAGAGAATAAAACCTTCCCGTCTTTTGCTTGTACCTGCTTCGGCTGAACGCTTGTAACTGGGGATTTTAAGCCACCGCAGCGAGAGCAGTAGAGACTTTGAGGAAAAGGGCTCAGACTCTCACGTCTGAGTTGAGGGGACCCGGCTCGGCGGCTGTTCTGAGTCAGCTGCGGCTGTGCCGGGCGATCGGCAGGGGTGGAACTCGCTAGAGGGGGCTGTTTAGCGGGACGCGGCCGTAGCCGTCGAGATGCAGGCTCTGGGCTCAGTCTTCCCTCGGAGTCCAGGCGGCGGCTGTGACACGTGGGGCCCAGGGGGCCTGGGAAGGACCCGAGCTCGTGAGGGACCAGGTCCGTCCTGCGCAGGGCGGGGGTGCCGGGACAGGGCCACTCCAGCTCGCAAGTCCCAGGCGGGAGCATTTTCCAGCTTCCGGCCCAGACCAGCGGGCGCTCACAGCACCTGCTCCTGTGTGTTCTCTCGGCGGCACCAGGTCCTCCCTTTCTGCGCCGTCACCTTGTTCTCTGAGGGGCGGCAGAGGGGACTGTGCCCTCCACCCTCTGCCCTCTCTGCCCGGCCCACCAACGCCGCCACCCGCGCCCGCCCCGTGGTCTCTCTGACTTATCATCGTGGGTGCTCCAGGCTGGCCCCTTCTTGCCGTCACTCGTGCCCTGGTCTCCCCCGGACCCCTTCCCTGGTCGCCTCAGCCCACCCGGCAGGTTCAGCTCTGACCCGCCGTCAGGGCTCTGCTCCGATGCCACCCCTGTGTGCAGCGTCCCCAAGTCCCTGCAGGGAGTGGCTTCCCTCACCTGTGACACTCTCCTCTCTGCTTTGCACGGAGCATCTTGAGATTGTCAAGCGTTGCAACGAATATTCCTCATATCAGCAAACTGTTCCCGCCCGTCACCGAGTGGGGGTGCTGCGCGTGGAGGCACGGGTGCCCCCGTCTTGCGTCTGCAGTGATGTGAAATTCACGCAGTGAAATAACCACAAATGCGACGGTACAGAAAAGTGGGATTATTCGTCAAGAATTGTCTTCAGTGTGTGTACGAGGTTCAGAAACCTAATGGACACAGAAAAAATAAAAATAGAAACCTAAGACCATTGGAGATTGAGATGAGCATGGTGCGTGTAAATAGTGGTGAACAATGAACGCACAGCGTGTTTAGATTCTATTGTGTGACGTCGTCGTGAAATGTGGGATCTTTTTCCAACCTTCCCAAGACACGTCGTTTCGGGAAATGGTCTTTCCTCGCGCACCTGCCGCGCGGGGTGGTGATGCACGAGAGGACGGAGGGGCGCCCCGGTCGGGGGCTGCAGCCGTCCTCCCTCCGATTTCCCCGTCACCGCCCTGCAGGACGTGGACACCACTTGTCCCCCCCCCAGTCAGAGCTAGACGCTGGGAAGTCCAGCGGCGTTTTCCCTATGACTCACGCAACTGTCCTCCTTGGCTGGGCGCTGGTCTAGGCGTTGGGGACCCGCCAGGAGCACCCAGATCCCTGCCCCGCTGGACCCTGGCTCCCTCGGACGTCCCTGCAGAGGGCCCGGCACAGGCGACGGTGCCACGGTCACGCGTCTGCCCTGAACCCTGCCCGTGAGGGTGGCCGCCGCCAGGACTGGCTTGTCCGTGTCTCCCGGGCCCAGGAGGGTGTCCGGTGGTCGCAGGAAAAGGATGAGCCGTCGCGTGGCCCCCAGCTCCATGCCGGAGGGAGACGTCCCCGCCGTCTCCAGCACTCGCCACATCCCTGCGGCTTCCCGAGAGGCCTCGTCCCGCCCGGCGCACTTAGCTGCAAAGCTGACGTCACGCTTCCCAGACTCACGGGGATTCAGTTCATCCACCGTCAGAAGAGGAGGTTGTTCGTTCTTTCTG
The DNA here is from genome assembly GCF_000956105.1 of Propithecus coquereli. Classification (NCBI taxonomy): domain Eukaryota; kingdom Metazoa; phylum Chordata; class Mammalia; order Primates; family Indriidae; genus Propithecus; species Propithecus coquereli. Next base: position 601,295 of record NW_012153652.1, on the reverse strand, counting down.
CATAACCCGCTCTCGCCGATTCTCGCCCGGCCTCCCTGCCGGCGCCATCTTCCTAAGGGCCTCTGCGGTCAACTCAGGAACGGGGCTTGACCCTCCAGCTGTTCTGTTTGCTCCTTCCCGCAAAAAACAGCAGGACCCAAAATCTCATCACCCTGTGCCTCTCCCTTCAGAGAATGAGGAGACTTACAGGGAGGGGAGCGTCGTGTTCCAAAACTTCGGAAGCCGCTAAAAATGCTGTTACTGATTCCTGTGGAAAGTATTTGCAATTAGGCGAGGAAGAAAAAGAATCCAGAGAGCAAAAGCTCACGGTCCTAACCCTCTGTTGAGGGAAAACTCTTTGTGTTTCTTTCTGAAAAGAGAGTTTATGTTTCCCCATTTGTCAAATCGTTTTCTCAGAGGACGTACCGTCCTACAGCGGTCGGTGCCCGTGCTGTGTTTTGTTACCCGCACACCCTGCGTTTCCAGACGTGCTGTTAAAGCTCCCAATGTCTCAGTGTCGGATGGTGTCTTTTCCGACCCATTTAGTGACAACCGCAGTTGTTATTTCCATCATTTCTGGATAGAAAGGTGACGAAAAAACTAGGTGCTGAATCAGTGATGCAGAATCCCATTAAATGCCCCAGTGGTGGGTAAACGTCCGCTCCCAACCGTGCTGCGGAGTTTCCGGATTCGTTTTCTATTATTTTTTTTTTTTTTTGAGACAGAGTCTCACTCTTTTTTGCCCGAGCTAGAGTGAGTGCAGTGGCATCAGCCTAGCTCACAGCAACCTCA
>NW_012153652.1:592569-600474 GCF_000956105.1 Propithecus coquereli | reverse complement strand
CCGCGTGTGTGCAGTGCCCAATCCCAGCTCCCTTCCAGACGGGCCCAGGACTCTGTGGAGAGGCAGGTGGGGTCAGGGAGCGGGACGGGCAACGCCGGGCAGAGGCAGGAGGGCGGCACGGGCCAAGCTGGGTGGCCAGAGCGGGGGCAGGGGGTTTCTGCTCCATTTCTGCCGAGATCAGAGAGCCGCGAGACGTCGTCCGACCAGCCAGAACCCATTTCCAGAGAATAAAACCTTCCCGTCTTTTGCTTGTACCTGCTTCGGCTGAACACTTGTAACTGGGGATTTTAAGCCACCGCAGCGAGAGCAGTAGAGACTTTGAGGAAAAGGGCTCAGACTCTCACGTCTGAGTTGAGGGGACCCGGCTCGGCGGCTGTTGTGAGTTAGCTGCGGCTGTGCCGGGCGATCGGCAAGGGTGGAACTCGCTAGAGGGGGCTGTTTAGCGGGACGCGGCCGTAGCCGTCGAGATGCAGGCTCTGGGCTGTCTTCCCTCGGAGTCCAGGCGGCGGCTGTGACACGTGGGGCCCAGGGGGCCTGGGAGGGACCCGAGCTCGTGAGGGACCAGGTCCGTCCTGCGCAGGGCGGGGGTGCCGGGACGGGGCGACTCCAGCTCGCAAGTCCCAGGCGGGAGCATTTTCCAGCTTCCGGCCCAGACCAGCGGGCGCTCACAGCACCTGCTCCTGTGTGTTCTCTCGGCGGCACCAGGTCCTCCCTTTCTGCGCCGTCACCTTGTTCTCTGAGGGGCGGCAGAGGGGACTGTGCCCTCCACCCTCTGCCCTCTCTGCCCGGCCCACCAACGCCGCCACCCGCGCCCGCCCCGTGGTCTCTCTGACTTATCATCGTGGGTGCTCCAGGCTGGCCCCTTCTTGCCTTCACTCGTGCCCTGGTCTCCCCCGGACCCCTTCCCTGGTCGCCTCAGCCCACCCGGCAGGTTCAGCTCCGACCCGCCGCCAGGGTTCTGCTCCGATGCCACCCCTGTGTGCAGCGTCCCCGAGTCCCTGCAGGGAGTGGCTTCCCTCACCTGTGACACTCTCCTCTCTGCTTTGCACGGAGCATCTTGAGATTGTCAAGCGTGCAACGAATATTCCTCATATCAGCAAACTGTTCCCGCCCGTCACCGAGTGGGGGTGCTGCGCGTGGAGGCACGGGTGCCCCCGTCTTGCGTCTGCAGTGGTGTGAAATTCACGCAGTGAAATAACCACAAATGCGACGGTACAGAAAAGTGGGATTATTCGTCAAGAATTGTCTTCAGTGTGTGTACGAGGTTCAGAAACCTGACGGACACAGAAAAAATAAAAATAGAAACCTAAGACCATTGGAGACTGAAATGAGCGTGGTGCGTGTAAACAGTGGTGAACAATGAACGCACAGCGTGTTTAGATTCTATTGTGTGACGTCGTCGTGAAATGTGGGGTCTTTTTCCAACCTTCCCAAGACACGTCGTTTCGGGAAACGGTCTTTCCTCGCGCACCTGCCGCGCGGGGTGGTGATGCACGAGAGGACGGAGGGGCGCCCCGGTCGGGGGCTGCAGCCGTCCTCCCTCCGATTTCCCCGTCACCGCCCTGCAGGACGTGGACACCACTTGTCCACCCCCAGTCAGAGCTAGACGCTGGGAAGTCCAGCGGTGCTTTCCCTATGACTCACGCAACTGTCCTCCTTGGCCGGGCGCTGGCCCGGGCGTTGGGGACCCGCCAGGAGCACCCAGATCCCTGCCCCGCTGGACCCTGGCTCCCTCGGACGTCCCTGCAGAGGGCCCGGCACAGGCGACGGTGCCACGGTCACGCGTCTGCACTGAGCCCTGCCCGTGAGGGTGGCCGCCGCCAGGACTGGCTTGTCCGTGTCTCCCGGGCCCAGGAGGGTGTCCTGTGGTCGCAGGAAAAGGATGAGCCGTCGCGTGGCCCCCAGCTCCACGCCGGAGGGAGACGTCCCCGCCGTCTCCAGCACTCGCCACATCCCTGCGGCTTCCCGAGAGGCCTCGTCCCGCCCGGCGCACTTAGCAGCAAAGCTGACGTCATGCTCCCCAGACTCACGGGGATTCAGTTCATCCGCCGTCAGAAGAGGAGGTTGTTCGTTCTTTCTGCATAACCCGCTCTCGCCGATTCTCGCCCGGCCTCCCTGCCGGCGCCGTCCTCCTAAGGGCCTCTGCGGTCAACTCAGGAACGGGGCTTGACCCTCCAACTGTTCTGTTTGCTCCTTCCCGCAAAAAACAGCAGGACCCAAAATCTCATCACCCTGTGCCTCTCCCTTCAGAGAATGAGGAGACTTACAGGGAGGGAGCGTCGTGTTCCAAAACTTCGGAAGCCACTGAAAATGCCGTTACTGATTCCTGTGGAAAGTATTTGCATCGCAATTAGGCGAGGAAGAAAAAGAATCCAGAGAGCAAAAGCTCATGGTCCTAACCCTCTGTTGAGGGAAAACTCTTTGTGTTTCTTTCTGAAAAGAGAGTTTATGTTTCCCCGTTTGTCAAATCGTTTTCTCAGAGGACGTACCATCCTACAGCGGTCGGTGCCCGTGCTGTGTTTTGTTACCTGCACACCCTGCGTTTCCAGACATGCTTTTAAAGCTCCCAGTGTCTCGGTGTCGGATGGTGTCTTTGCAACAGCAAAATCCGACCCATTTAGTGACAACCGCAGTTGTTATTTCCATCGTTCCCGGGGATAGAAAGGTGACGAAAAAACTAGGCGCTGAATTAGTGATGCGGAATCTCATTAAATGCCCCAGTGGGGGGTAAACGTCCGCTCTCAACCATGCTGCGGAGTTTCCGGATTCGTTTTCTATTTTTTTTTTTTTTTTGAGACAGAGTCTCACTCGTTTTTGCCCGGGCTAGAGTGAGTGCAGTGGCATCAGCCTAGCTCACAGCAACCTCAAACTCCTGGGCTCAAGCAATCCTCCTGCCTCAGCCTCCCGAGTAGCTGGGACTACAGGCATGTGCCACCGTGCCCGGCTAATTTTTTCTATATATTTTTAGTTGTCCGATTAATTTCTCTCTATTTTTAGTAGAGACGGGGTCTCGCTCTTGCTCAGGCTGGTTTCGAACTGAGCTCAAACAATCCGCCCGCCTCGGCCTCCCAGAGAGCTAGGATTACAGGCATGAGCCACCGTGCCCAGCCGGGATTCGTTTTCTTGCCCAGACTGTTCATTTGAGTCTGTGAGACCTTCTTTCCTTCGAAGGGAGACAGGCTGGGAACGTCCCGTGAGGTCGGTGGGCTGCACTTTCCTCCCACAGGCCTGCCTGGGGGCGCAGGTGGCCTGGCCAAGCTGCGTAGCCTTCCTGGCGGCTCCGCTGATGCGTGGGGACAATCACAGCCACCTGCACGGCTGCCGCCACTCAGAGGTGACGTGTTTAACGCACTGGGTGTGTTCCCGGTGCAGGGTGAGCTCAGACCAGTCCCGCCCAGGGCTGGCAGCCGGGGGATCCAGGGCTCTGCTAGAGAGGAGGCGGCGGCCGCGACCCCTGCCCATCCGTCCTGGGGCTGAGCCGACGCTGTGTGGGCCAGGTGTCGTCGGGTGACAGAGTGACAGCCGCTCCTTCTCGTGTGGCTTCTCTAAGCCTCAGCCCACGGCCCACTTGCCCCTACTGCCATGTACAGTCTTGGCCGTGACATCCTGACACTGTTGTTACAAGGAGGAGAAATTCCACACCAGCATCTCAGTATTTTTTCTTTCGCTTCTTTTTTTGCAAATCGTGGTAAAATAGACATAACGCCACACTTTTCATTTTAGCCATTTCTGAGTGCACAGCTCGGTGGCACTAAATACTGTCACGTCGCTGCGCAGCCGTCACCACCCTCTGTCTCCAGACCTCTCATCCCGCAAACCTGACACTCTGTTCTGTTAAATAACAGCTCTGGTTCCCTCCCCAGCCCCTGACCTCCCCCTAAGAACACAAGTCTGATGCGCCGGGTGCTCGTGCGTGAGTCGTGCGGTGTTTCTCTTCTGCGTCTGGCGTCATGTCCTCGGGGTTCGTCCGCGTCGTAGCCTGCGCAGAACTTCCTTCCTATTAAGGTTGAGCGACGTCCCGCTGCAGGCCCGGGCCACGCTTCCTCGTCCGTCCGCCTGTGGACGGGCACTGGGGCTGCCCCACCCTCAGGCTGTTGTGGGAAACGCTGCTGCGTTGCAGGTTCCGCCACGTCTGCCGTGGCCCCGCGCGACAGCTCTTCCTCTGCGTGTTCTATGTGCTCCGTGTGCGCAGGCAAAGCTTGGCTCCCCAGAGAGAGCGATCGTCCCCGACGTAAAGATCGGGTCACGCACTCCGGAACAATCCTCAGCAGACCCAGAGCCCTTCGTGGCAGCGCGCAGAGAGGGAGCGAGACGCCATCCACATCCACGGCACGAACACCTGACGCGCGCTGGACCTTCGGTAAACGCAGTCTGTGCCGCGTCCTTGCGGTTTAATCCCACCCGTTCTCACGGCAGCCCTGTGAAGCCGTTACCGCTGATCCTGCCCTAGGTCGTTGGGGGGTCGGCTGCCGGGTCAGGCGGAAGCCGTGTCCTGTCCTTCGATGCAGTAAGCACACAAGCGGTGCCCAATCACCGCACTAAATGGAGTCGGACCAAACGTGGGGGAGAGCGACGGTGCTGTGAGGAGAAGATACCGAGTGTTTGGGGGTTTCTTCCTCCCAGTCTCCAACGCGAGGTCGAGGCCTCATTCTGTGGGTGATCAAGAGAAAGGTGCCTGGAACCGCCCTGTGACACCACGCCAGGCCCACGTCAGAGCGAGGACCGGCCAGGACGATCTCCCCCCGGTTCAGCACCCCTGCAGGTGCCGAGCCCCGGCGACTCAGGTCAGGGGGAGGTCACCGCCGTGCGTGTGCGGTGACCCCAGGTCAACACCATGACGTGAGGAGTGAACAGGAATTTGGGCTAATTCGAGGGAGTTTGAGTAGCGGGCTTGTGCTTTGTAATTTACTTTTCCCTCACAGTTGTGATTTAACAGATACGTGACTTATTCAATAATGGAAAGTGCGATCGGATAACTTGAGGGCGGCGAGGTTGGGCCGCGGCACCGCCGCTGACTGCCGCGGGTCTTCCTGGTCCGGAAGCCGCGCTGAGCGGCCTCACCCTGGCAACGCCGTCGCTGGCTCTGGCAAACGTTACCTGCCGCGCTGGGAACTGGCTCGCCCAGGTGACGACGTCCCAGCGGACGGACGCGCACGCGGACCCCGGAGGGAGAGGACGCGCGGCTGGCACAGGTCCCGGAAGATAGTGTGGCCGGTGTTTCCGCGCGGCTTCTGCTCACGGGAGTCATGATGGCGGCGTGTTCGGTGGCCCGTGGGCCCTTCTAGGTGTGGACGGTCATGACAAGGTGTTTTCTGTCACAGGACACGTGCTGACGCCAAATCCGCACGGCCAGTCGCGGAGGGAGGTGGAAAAGCAACCTCCCAGACGGGATGCGGACCAGGTCAGGAGATGGGGGGATCTCGGCGCAGTGACGCAGCCCAGGACGTGGAGCAGGTGGGTTTGCGCTGACCTGTGGGGTTGGGATGCGCCAGGTCCTTCCCGCCACGCCCAGGGGGTCACCAAACAGCATCGGGTGAGCGCCCTGCGCAGCCTCCGCTCCGCACTTCCGTTTGCTGCGCGGTCCCCGCTCAGTTCTGTACCTTGCTCTGGGTTTTCTCGCGTACAAAATCGTAGTTATAACAGACTAACACTCTGTCAGGATTTGAACCTACTCTTTTAAAAGTATAGACAAAGTAGACTCAGTTTCAAAATAGCTAAAAGAATAGAGTTTATTTTTTTAGATTTTAAATGAACTCACTACAAAAAAAGTATGTGAGGTGATATGTTAATTAGTTTGATATAGTCATTTCACAATATAAACTTGTATTAAAACATCACATTTTATAGTATAAATATATGCAATTATTATTTGTTAATTAAACATAAACATTTAAAGTGAAACGTCACGTATACACGAGGGCCCTACCCGACACGATCGGCCACTCTCAGATGCAGTTCTGAGCAGACCCGTCCTTGCAGGGGGGTGGGTGCCCTGGACTCTGTTGAGAGCAGGTTGTCTTTGCACCTGCCTCCCAAGCCTGGAACCAAAAATGCCCCAAGCTGGACGTGAGGCTCTTCGCAAACGTCAGTGCGCAAATGACAGCTTCTGCAGCCACACGGAGGGCAGGGCTTGCACCAGGCGCCCGACCAGCCTGCCGGGCACGCAAGGGCCAAAGCAGGTGTCTCGCCCCGCCGTGTGCTCACCACGACCTCTCTCCTGCAGGGCCCTGGGGCTGGATCCCAAATCCTTCTCTGCAAGTAGGAACCTTTGCTGCGTCGGGAAACCGGCATTCACAGCGGATCCTCGGCTGCCTCCTGCGAAGGGGCGGTGCATCCTGGAGTCGGGAACGTCCTCCGCACCGTGTAAGAAGAAGCGTGGCCTGTCTCCTCAGTGGTCCTTTGTGAAAGTCGCTCCTGGCTCAGGTGTTGTCTCGTGTCGAGTGTGTGCTGCACGGAAGCCGTCAGAAGGCACACGCTGTCGATGTCCGTGCTGGGCTTCCGTGTGGGCGAGGCAGAGGAGGGCTGGGACACCGCGTGGGCAGACAGCCCGACCGGGACAGACTGGCCTGGACGTGGACTCCGGCAGAGCAGCCCGTGTCCCGAAGATCTCCAGTGAGACCGTTTTCCAAACAACGACGATTCTAGCTTTATGCTCTGTTATTGCGCAGCACGGATGTGGGTGCAGCGGCCTGTCTGGCCCTTTCCTGTAAACGTGGCCTGACTCGTTCCCTCCGGGGCTTTGCCTTAAACATGTATTTACAATTACACTTGTTTATAATCCCTGGAAACATTATTTTCTCCATAATCATGTCTGGTTTTTGGTGACCCTGACTCTGCTCCAGTTTGCGCTTTGCCCCTTCACCGACCTACGCTCCTGTCTGCTCCGGCGCCTCCCACCCGGCTGTGGGTTCCCCGCGGGCTCCGGGTCTCCTCTCTTCCTCCTGCTCCCGGGAGGGAGCTCGGGGCTTCCTGCCTGGCGAGTGGGAGGAGGGTTGTGATTCTGGGGGAGAGGCCAGAGCCTTGAGGACTGAAAACGTGACTGGTGTCAACACGCAGAGCTTCGCTGACAAAATGAGACCCAGAACCGGGCCGTGCCCACCCAGCACGCGCTCTCCCGCGGGGCACACGCTGGCTTAGCTCCGATCTCTGCCTCTCCCTTGGGGACCACGGCCCGTCACCGCTCGAGGGGCCGCCCCTTCCCGACTCAACTCCTTGCTGTCCCGGGAGCTGCTGCGACCCTGTAGAGCAGCCACCACCGCCACCCCCGTCCCCGTCTCACACGAGAGGACACCGAGTCCCAGAGAGGCGCCGCCCCTGCCCCGGTGCACAGAGCTCCAGGCCTTCCTCAGCCTCACCCCAAATACTAGACCTTCTTTCTGCACGAAAACCAAAGGCAGTTAGATCTGCCCTGGAATTCGCTCTCGCTGAGCGCGGGGCGGAGAGTCACCCACGGGCAAACCACCCGCCGCGCAGCGCTTCATCTGCGCCAACGGCCGACAGCATTGGAAACCTGCAAACCCTCTGCCTTCGGGCTTTTTCATATAGCTGTGGTGTCACGTAGAGAAAACAGGTGTTCCTTTTTGTAACCAGAAAGTACTGGGCTGTTGTTTGCCCCAGGTGCTGGGCCGTCCGGAACTCGTATTACCCCTAGTATAAAACCCTCTAACGAGTTAACGATTCAGCCAATACGGGAGAAGCCCTGGCAGCTCCCGCCAACCCCCTGCCTCTCGGCCCTGCGGGACATGACCGGCTTCTGAGGGGAGCTGCCGCGACTGCCCGGCGGAGGGCGGGGGTGGAGGGAGGATCAGGCACCGCACGGCGGCTCCCTGCGGCCGGCCCTGGGAGAGCAGCGAGGCAGCCGCGGACCTCTGGGCCGTTCATGGGCGCTCGCCATGCAGAGTGGCC
>NW_012153652.1:583719-591899 GCF_000956105.1 Propithecus coquereli | reverse complement strand
GGTGCAATTTCTGAGCAAACTGGCCCTTCCTTAGTGGAAAAGCAAAAGGGAAACTTGATCCTGGCAAACGCCACAGGTTCCCGTTAGCAGACAGCACCACCTTCTGGTAGCCTCGAAAATAGCAAATCTCTGTTTTCCTGACCTGGCATTTTTGTTCTAAAAGAACTTACATGTCTGTCTGATTCTCCTGTGCTTGATTTGCATGGAAACGTTTTTATTTTTCTCTTTGTTTTTTTTCGCTTGGAGTTACACGTCCCACTGTCTCGCGGTGCCGTGAAATGGAGGCGCTTTCCTTCCTTGCTGCGCTCGCGGCGCCGCGTCCCCCGCAGCTTCTCAGAAGCCACAGGCCCCAAACATGCCGCGTGCACGACCCGCTCTTACTGCTAACGAACCTGCTCGCTCACCTGCACTCCTGCCCGGAGCTCACAGATGCAGGAATGAGGACAGAGGGGCGTGGAAGGACAGACACGGGCAGGCGCTTGCCGTCCGGGACCCGCTGGGGGCTGCTCGGTTCAGTGGGGGACGGCGTCTGGCCCAGACGCAGCCAGGAGCCGCGGCACGACAGGGGCTCTTGCAGTCGCCTGTCTTCTGGGCAGGGAGGTTTCTCTCTGCGAGACGCGTCTGTGCAGCCGCAGCCTCAGGGGTGCACCGCCCTCCCCGGGAACGGACGGGTGGGGCGTCCGCGGCGCTGGGCAGGGGATGGCGCTGGCTCTCGGAGAAAACACGGGGATGACGAACACGTGGAGCCTCGGTCAGTGCACACGGGAAGGGGAGCAGTAGGTGTGAGGGAGGAGGGAGCCAAGTCAAGAATAGCAACTTCTTAGTAACTGTGAAAGTCCAAGATCAATGATGTAAGAAAAGCATGTGTGTGATGTGTAATGACACACAGTACACATACATGCAGACGCATACACACATCACACACCGTGCACACACCACCTATGCACACGACACACACACACACATACACACCACACGGACACACACAGACACCGCACGACACACACAATGTTAGCGTTTGCCTCTTGCGCTAGACTCAGCCCGCAGGGCCGGAACCGCGTCTAGTCCAACACCCGCTGCGCCGCCTCAGTGCCTGGCGCGTAGGAGCCGTTCCACGTATTCTGAGCATGAAGAGAACAACCCGATGAACCGACGCGTAGATGGAGGGACAGACAGATGGGCAGATCAGGGCCTGGAAGTGCAACGGGACCCGGCTTTGGGGGTTCATGTGGCAAAGCAGGTGCCCGCAGAGGGCTTGACGATTGACTGCCGTCCCCGGGGCCGGCGGGCGCTTCCCTGCTATGAATTTAAAGCGCGCAAAATCCCAAGTCTTCTAAAGCCTGAAATTTTTAAATCAGGACTTTCTTTATTTAACTTGCACTGAATGTGGACTTTGCCTCTTGACAAATTGCAGACAATCCTGACGTATTCGAAAGGTGATTTATGGGCAGTTAGGGTGGCTCGTTCTTCCTGCCACAAGACGCGCCGCACCCTGAGCTGCGGTCCCTGCAGGGCCCCAGCGTTCTGGCCGCAGGGAAGCCCAGCTCTCCTTGCTTCCTGGAGGAGCCTGGGGGGCTCCCCGTAACCCTCCAGGGAGGGCAGAGGAGCCCCGGAAGGACCATGCAGTGCACGGTACCGCGTGGTGGTCCGTGGTGCTCAGCCGGGGGTGGATCTGCCAGTCAGTGCATGACCTACGCACACAAGACGGCAGGAAGGGCCACTGTAGGACGAGGAAGGCCAGTCCCTGGCTCCCTCGAGGGAGAGCGAAGTCAGGAGCAAAGGGTGCTGGGGTCAGGACCCTGGAGTCTTTTTCATTTTTACCATAGAAAATATCCAAATGCACTTTCTATCAACCAGCTATTCTTGCAGGACATTTCACGTGCGTTATCCGACCTGCTGCCAGGGCTCAGAACCCGACACCCCAAAAGTAGCGCCTTGGCAAGCTGAGCGTTTCACTCTCGGGGAGCTCGGGGCGTGCACAAAGCAGGAAGCTCTTTCTGACCTCTCCCCGCCTCCCCTCACAGGGCGCCACAGAAACTGGAATCCCCTCCCCCAGGGCAAGCACTAAGCTGGGGGCCACTCGGACCCCTCCCTTCCGCCCGGCACGTCCTCGGTGACAGCCCCATGCCCGAGGCGGGTGTCGGCAGAGACAGCGCGTCTGGCCCGGCAGGCCGGCGGGGCCCAGGCTCAGCACCACTCGGACGCACCTTCGGTCCAATCACGTTTCTCCACGACGCCGCTGGTTTCCTCAGACTTGACATAAAAGTGGTTTCCTGGGTCTTTGGGTCTTCATGGCACGTGGAACTGGGTTAACAAGGGCTGTGCCCTGCTCTCGCTCACCTGGCGTTGGCCGTGGGGCGTCCGCCGTGACCTCGCGATGGGGAGGGACAGGTCTCACTCCCCTTGAGCTCCCTGCTCTGTCCTGGGACTGACACAGCCGCCCATCTGCTGCCCTGACCTCGGCCTCCAGGAGCAAGAGGGTGGGCGCCTGGCACCGGCGGGGCTGCCGCGCTGGTTGGTCTGCGCGGTTGACTGGGGCGTGGGTGACCTAGGAGACCTCAGAACTGTCACAATGGAGGGAGGGACCCTGAACAATGGGGACCCAGCGTCACCCTGCTGGTGGCTGGAGCCCACCCCCCCACCACAGTCAGGACAGAGCAAACCATCCCACGGGGAGCACTGGGCGGGAAGGAGGGGCCCAGCCCTCGGGGAAGGGCTTCGTGGGCAAAGCTGACAGAGGGGACCGTGGAGGCCGCTGGGCGGTGTCTCCTTAGGGCAGGCCGGGTGTGTCTGAGTTGCCTTGTTTCCTACAAGTCCCTGCAGGGCGGAGCTCGTGCACTGACTGTGGGATGGAAACTGGGGGACACAGATGCCACCCAGTGGGCAGGAGGACCTGGGGCTCCCCCATGTCCTTCCAGGCTGTGGAACCCCTCGGAGGTCAGCTCAGAGCAGTGGCAGCAGCACCCAAATGACCCATCCCGTAGGGCGGAAGGACGCTGCGGTCACAGGGTTGGCAGAAGGACGGAGCCCCAGGGAGCACTGACCCCGAGGGCTGGGGCAGCTGCCACCTGCCACTCGCAGCCCCTGCACCAGGGCGGGAGACTCGGGCCAGAGACAGCACCTGCGTGAGCCCCTCCTGCACCTGCCCGAGAAGAGGAGCCGCGTCACCACGGAGAGCCGAGGGCCCAGAGCCGCCTTCCCCGTGAGGGGACGTGGTCACTGCAGCGGCAGAGCTGAAACGCGAGCGCTAACCAGGAATCGCAACTGAGAAAACATTTACGGTATCGGGAAACAGAAAGCTCTTTTCTGCCGTTAGCTTTAGCAACTTTGTCGATAGAATTTGTATCTTCTATTCTTTTTTTTTCCAGATGCCTCTTAGGGTCTGACTGCTACATGTTGTTATAGCAGAGTATTCCTTAAATAGGTTTTAATTTGTTTTCAATTTGGAGAAAGAACATTCTGTATCTGGTGAAGCAATGCCAAAAACTGTCAAAAAATTTTTAAAGGCCCTATCAAAACAATTGCATAACTTAATGTTTCACAACTAAATACATCTGACAGTTTTCATTTCTGCTAAATTGCACTTTGTAATGACTTTTGGCAGAGGAGAGACCCACTTCGACAATAGTTCGGAAAGGCCGGTGAAAATTCTTTCGCACATTCTATATTTTCCGCTAACGACTCTTTATCTATTTCAGCGGACAGTGTTGCAGTGATGCAGAGAGTGAGGGAAAGGCATTCATCCTTGCGTCTCACGTCCGCCTCGGTAGCTCCCACGCAAACAGCAGGTGGAAAAACAGCAGGCCTGTCCAACCTGCCCTCTACCTCGAATTACTGCGAAATGTCAGCGTCTGGCTCTCAGCCTAGCGGCCGAGCCCAGCACAATAGAAAATGTTGCCAGAAGTTGGTGAAATTTCAACAAAGACAACTTTTAAGTAGAAAATGCCATGATTGTAAGTTCAGCTCACGCTTAACGGCGAAGTAGCTGCCCGTCCCATAAAGACAGCAGCCTTGGGCAAAGGGCCACATCTCAGGGCTCTCCCTATCACAGCGATGCCAACAAAGGCAAAAAATCTAGTAAACGTCCGGAACTTCCGGAGAAAATCTAGCTCTGTGGGGGTGATATATTCATATTTATGATCTGATGAGACATTTTAAACTGATCCAGTTCTCAAATTGATCTTTGGTGAAACGATAAAAGTTACAAAATACCGTTTGTGGCGCAGGTAACCCGCTGTGCTCGTTTGTTTATTTCATCAGCACCAAGGAAGTTTTGCCGCAACCGGTTACTGCATCAGGGATTTGGAGAACAAGACCCAACAGACGACTCGTTCCTCGGTGGGTTGGGGGAGAATATGAAGACGACACACGTCCCCAGGGCCCAGCAAGGCCTGAGCAGCTGTGCCCACGCCCACGCCCGCTGCCAGACGGTTTCCCAACGCGGAATGCTGCTCTGGGCCCACCGCCCAGGACCCCGCAGTGGCCGCTCTGCTGCAGGAAGTAGAAGGGGAGGGTCAGCAGCAGCCAGAGCCCAGGGCCCACCCCTGGAGCTGCCCCGGCTCTGCCCGCCCTGTGCATCGCAGACGCCCAGCCAGCTCTGCAGGCTCTGCCATCCCGGCTCGGGTCTCCCGAGGAGCAGGAGGTGAGAAGGCAACAGCATTTCCCAGCAAGGCAGAGCCTTCTGGTTCCGGGATCCCTAAAACTCTGCATGGCAGCTTCTCCAGCCCCGTCCTTAAAAATACTGTGTTTTCTCGACCCCGACCCAGGGCCAGGCCCCTCCTGAGTTTGCGGATGGATGGGCGGGTGAGGGCGGAGCCCTGGCCTGGGCCCTGCTTGGGGTACGTCAGCCCCGGCCTGGGCCCGGCTGGGGTACGTCAGCCCCAGCAGGGAGGCGCTTTTGGTAACCAGCACTGCTGTCGACCCCACTGGGAGTCTGGCCTAGGCCCGACAACCGCAGCCGATGACCGAGACAGGAGGAAAGGGAACTTATTGCAGACAGCGTCACCCGGGACACAGGGAACTGCCTCAGATCCACCTGCCCACAGCCGAGGGAGGGTTTCATGGGTTCGGGAAGGCGGCTTCCTGCGTCAAAGTCACAGGTCGGTGGTGAAAGGTGACTCTTGGCGTAGTTACCCTGGGAAGCGTCTGCGCTTCTGGGAGACGACCGGGAGGTGGGGGCTGGTTCAAAGAAGGATCGCGATGTCTGGTCGTCGCGGGCTGAGGCCGGGAACCCACACGTGAGAGCTGCAGGGAGCGCATCTGTGGGGGTCACTTTGTGTTTGTTCACAGAGCCGATGACAGCCCCGCCTTGTCACTCCTCAGCCCCAGGGAGCCAGGGCGTCCAGCTGCCTCCCGCGGAAACGGGGCCTAGGGGGTGTGAGGGTCGAGACTGCCCGGCCTCTGAAATTCTCGCGAGTGCTGAGTCGACGACTAGGCGCCTTCGACATCACCACCCGAGCGTTTCCGTCCACTGTTCTAGAACATTCCAACCCCATTGAGTGATGTATGCACTGGGAGGTGCCTAGAAGAATAATCAGTAACAGGCAGAGACCCAGTGTGAGGGTCCCAGAAAGAGCAGAGTGAATTCCCCAGATCCCAAGAGTCTCGAGAACCAATCTCCCAGCCCGGGCCGTCCTCCCCAGCGCGCCACGCCCCCGGGGCGGCTGTCGGATCCTGTAAACGCGCGTTTCTGCTTTCACTGAGGTGCCGGCACACGCGCAGCACGAGGAATTAGCCGTAACTCAAACGCCCCTTTTTCTGCTAAACTACAACCCAGACCGCGACCGCCGAGATCCACGCGAGCTGCAGGGCCCAGAGTCCCCTGCCGGGCAGGAGCGCAGCCGCCGTTCACCACACCGAGCCTCGGGTCAGGGACAGGCTGCGAAGCACCGGTTGTTGGGCTGCCCCCAGCCGCACAGCAAGGTAAACCCAGACACACGTCCTCCCCATCCGGGCCCCACCCAGGAGACTCTGTCTTGGCGTCCACCAGATGGAGGCTCCGTCCAAAGTCCCCAGGCTTCCTGTGAAATCAATTTTAGGGACTGGCCCATGCCTGGTGTCTGGGTCCCAATGCACAGAGAAAGGCCAACCAGAGCGTCCTAACGAACGCGGCTGCCACCTCCTCTTTAATGCACGTGTCGGCCCAGGGGTCTCCTCCTTGTTGGCATAAAGACCATGTCCCTCTGGGGCACGAGCTATGGGGTCAGGTGACCGGTAGGTTTGCAAGGCTGTGTCTTTGGGCCGAGGGTCTGCGGTGGCCAAGTTGTAGCCATCTGGGGGGATCTGCCCCAGAGGTCCTGGTGGAGTCCCGCACTTTGGTTATAGGGGTTTCATCCAGATTCCCATTAGGGGATGTACTTGTTCACCATCGCTGGGATCCCAGGAGTCACAGCGGCTCAGTGTCCCCATCGGGAGGCCGAAAAGAAACAAGGAGGTTTTTGAGTCCCAGCCATTAACCAGGCGAGCCTTGCCCAACATACAACTCCTTTAGGGTTTAAAGCATGTTTAAAGGTACATTTGGGGACATCGGAAAAGCTGTACACCGGTGGAAGGAGGGGACCGCTGAGGCTTGGGTGGCATCCCGCATGTGGGCAGGTTAGCCGAGGAAGCAGAAGTCTGAGAGCCTGCGCTGCCCCTGCAGGCCAGGGAGGACAGGACAGAATAATGACAATCCCAAATCCAGGGTTCCGATGCGTCCTGTCTGCGGCTGGCCTGGCCCGAAATAATAATCTGAGATCCCTCAAGGGCTCTCAAGACCAGTCTGACTTGTGTAAGTTCAGGGGGAGCAGGTGTCACCCGAGTGTGAGGACCCCACAGTTTTAGTCCCACCAGCGTGACTGGCCAGTGGCTGTCAGGGGCACCTCGAAGGGGCCAGTCCCCTGTGGCTTTCCTTGATTTTGGGGTGCTCGTTCCTTCACATTTTCAGCAACACCTTGTCCCCCTGGCTTTGAGGGATGGGGGGCGCATCTGTGGGAAACTGGAGCCTGCTGGAAGCAAGCTCAGAAGCGTCATCGGCACCGCACTGGGATGCGTCACCTGCGCACGGGCCTCCTGCCCCGGGAGCAAGGACCCTTGGGCAGCCCCTGGCTGGAAGCTCTCCAGAATGGTCTCCATACAAAATTTCCAAGGGCTGGCCTGGCGCGGTGGCTCACGCCTGTAATCCTAGCACTCTGGGAGGCCGAGGCGGGCGGATTGTTTGAGCTCAGGAGTTTGACACCAGCCTGAGCAAGAGCGAGACACCGTCTCTACTAAAAATAGAAAGAAATTAATCGGACAACTAAAAATATATAGAAAAAATTAGCCGGGTATGGTGGCGCATGCCTGTAGTCCCAGCTACTAGGGAGGCTGAGGCAGGAGGATCACTTGAGCCCAGGAGTTTGAGGTTGCTGTGAGCTAGGCTGACGCCACGGCACTCACTCTAGCCCAGGCAACAGAGTGAGACTCTGTCTCAAAAAAAAAAAAAAAAAATTTCCGAGGGCTAAGTG
Source organism: Propithecus coquereli (assembly GCF_000956105.1). Classification (NCBI taxonomy): domain Eukaryota; kingdom Metazoa; phylum Chordata; class Mammalia; order Primates; family Indriidae; genus Propithecus; species Propithecus coquereli. Next base: position 584,415 of record NW_012153652.1, on the reverse strand, counting down.
CAGCTTCCTTTTGGGCCACCGGAATGTTCAGCAGGGTGAGGGATAACCTCGGTCCCAAGTTAACTTAATCTCTTGACAAATTTTGGAAAAAGTGGTCTTCAAAGTTCTGTTCACCAGTTCAGTTTTCCCAAAGACTGGGGTTTCCATGGTGAACGCAGCTTCCAGTCAATTCCTAGAATTTGCAAAATTTGAGTAACTTTGGCAACAAAAGCTGCTCTGTTATCACTTTGAAGAGTTGAAAGAAGTCCAAACATAGGAATAACTTCCTATAAAGGGGCTTTGGTGACCACTGGCCACCGAGTGCCGAGGGTCCTGCACAGTGAGGGGTGGGGGCGGGGGGTCGGCCCAGACCTCCCAGGCTGGCCTGGCGGTGCCAGGCTAAGGTTCCCCTCCAGCCCCTGAGTGAACCGGGGTGGGGCCCGTTGGGTGCCCTGACGGCCACCTGAGGAAGGGGAGCTGGTCCTCCGAAGGCCTTGGCCTCTCCCCAGAGTGGACCCCGCACGTCCCTTAGGGGCTGTGGCCCTGGGCCCGCTGGGAGCCCATCCCCAGGGCTCACCTCCTCCTACACCCCTGGCGCTCCATGCAGACACCTGGAAGCCCGCGTGCACACTGCAGACACCAGAGTCACCCGTGTTCTCACTCAAGTCCCTCCCGCCCAAGCCTGTGGCTCCAGGCTGGGCCGCGTCCACCAGCAGG